>NW_027069229.1:0-83016 GCF_037157495.1 Lathamus discolor | reverse complement strand
CGCCGCAGGGAGCCGGGAGCCCCCGATGCAGACTCGGATGAGTCCCCCAGCTCCTCGGACACATCGGATGAGGAGGAGGAAGGCCCGGACCGGGTGCAGTGTATGCCATCGTGAGCCCCCCCACCCCCCCAACCCGGACCCCCCCCCCCCCTTCAGCACCGCGGGGGGGGGGCTCTGGCCACGCACCGCCCCCACTAACACATGGAGCTTCGGATTGACTTAAGGCCCCCCCCATGTCCCCCCTCCAATCCATCCTCACACCCCCCCCCATGGCACAGCCTCACCCTGGGGGTCCCCCCAGCAGTGGGGGGGGGGTGGATTTTTATACTAATATGCCCCCCCCTTTATCCTGCTTTTGGAGGGGGTGGGACCCAGCCCTTGGCCCCTCTCCCACTTTTCTTGGGGGGGGGGAGCACCCTCCCCTCGTGCTCTTCAGGGCTCTGACCCCCCCAGGGGGTGAGGGGGGGGATACATGGGGTGCCCCCCCCCCAATTGCCCCTCATTGAGGTGGGGGGGGGGTTTGCAGAGCGCTGCTTGTCTGGTTTGTACATATCAGTGATTTGCACTTGGTGTGGCCCCCCGAGCCCCGCCCCCCCCCTCCCCCCCCCCCCCCCCCAAGCCTTTTTCTGTTACTTTGACAGAGATTGAGTTGTTTTGGGGGGGTGGGGGCGTTGGGGGGTTATGGGGGGGGGGCACTGTTAGAGGCCTAATTTTATATGTGTTCAACCCCCCCCTCGCCCCCCCCCGCGGGGAATCGATTGTAAGAGTTGAATCTATATTATATATAAATGCAATAAAGCAGCCAAGAGAGGCCCCGTGTCCCCCCCAGTGACCCCCCCACAGTGATCCCCCCCCCACTGACCCCCCAGTGGCCCTTGACCCCCCCCCTCATGTCATCTGTGTGTGTGCCTCCACATCCTCTATGACCCCCCCCTACCTCCGTGTCCCCCCCCATGCTCCCCCTTTATCTCCTCCTATTTATAAGCTGGGGGGGGGGGGGGTGTTGAAGCAGGGAGGCCTCCCCCATAATGGGGGTCACTGTGTCCCCCCCCAGGTCCCAACAAGCATGGAGGGGGGGGCGCGGGGGGGGCGGGTTTTAGCTTTTATTAAATAAAATATATTAACATAAACTCTGCAGTGCCCCCCCCGGGTTAGTAGCTAGAGCTGACCCCCCCCCCCCCACCACACACACACACACACACACACACATTGGGGGTGGGGGGGGCTGCACCTTGTGCCCCCCTCCCCCTCCCTCCCAGCATGGCACTGGGGGGGCTCCTTCCACCACCCCCCCTTTCCAATGTCAGTCTATCTGGGCCCCCCCCCCCCCCTCAAAGTGGGGGTCTGGGGGTTCCCCCCCCGTCACCTCCTGCTCCATCCACCTCCAGCCTCCATGGGGGGGGTCAATGTGGACACCCCCCCCAAAACCTGCTCCTCACCTCCCTCCTGACCTGCTCCATCCTTCATCCCTGTGTGTGCCCCCCCCCCCAGAGCCATGGGGGGGTCCCGGTGCTGTCACCCCCACCCCTACCCCCCCCCCCCCGGGGCTCCTCAGCTATGGGGGGGCCTGGTCCTGCTGGGGAGGGGGGTTGGGGGTCCCCTGGGAATAGCAAAGCGCCCCCCCACACACACACGCGCCCCCCCCCGCGGGGGGTGTTAAGACTTGGTTAGTGACAGTGGTGCCCCCCCCCGGGCCGGGGGGGCCGGGGGGGGGGCACGGGGGGGGGCACAGCCTCCATCCAGCTCCTCCTCCTGCCCCCCCCCCCTCAGGCTTTCTTGGGGGGGGGCGCCAGTTTGATGATCTCCTCCTCTGATGGCTGCCGGATGATGTCTGCGGGGGGGGGGTGTGTCAGTGGGGAGCCCCCCCCCCATTGGCACCATGGGGGGTCCTTGAGCCCATAGCGGGGGTCCCTGCCCCTATGGGGGGTCCTTATGTCCATGCTGGGGGGTCCCTGTCCCTATGGGATGTGCTTGTGCCCATGGGTATCCCTGTCCCTATGGATGCCCCCGTCCCTGTGGATGCCCCCGTCCCCATGGATGCCCCCGTCCCCATGGATGCCCCCGTCCCCTCACCCTTGTACTTCTTGGCGCTGGGGATGCGCGTGAGCTTCGTGTCCACCTCGTCCTCCTCTGAGATCTTGAGCACGTGGGTCCGGTACCGCACGACCGTGGTGAGCAGGTCCGGGCGGCGCGAGATCTCGAAGATGTGCTCCACGTACGAGAGCGTGTCTGGGGAGCGGGGCAGCGTCACAGGGACGGCGTGGGGCAGGGATGGTGTGGGGCTGGACAGCGTGGGGCAGGGACAGCGTGGGGCAGGGATGGTGTGGGGCTGGACAGTGTGGGGCTGGACAGTGTGGGGCAGGGACAGCGTGGGGCAGGGACAGCGTGGGGCTGGGACAGCGTGGGGCAGGGACAGTGTGGGGCAGGGACAGCGTGGGGCTGGGACAGCGTGGGACTGGGACAGCGTGGGGCAGGGACAGTGTGGGGATGGACAGTGTGGGGATGGGGACAGTGTGGGGCAGGGACACCGTAGGGATGGGGACACAGGTGTGGGATGGGATGGGACCGAGGGGTGGCACTTGGACAGGGACTGGAACCAGGAGAGGGGATGGGGACGGGGACAGGTATGGAGACCTGGCCAGGGAAGAGTGCGCGGACCCGGATGCGGATGGGACTGGATGCCAGGGCCAGGGGATGAGAGGTGGTGACCAGGACAGGGAAAAGGGATGGGACCGGGAAGGGAGATGGGACCAGGCTGGGGATGGGCAGGGGAGACATGGCAGGATGAGGGCAGTGGCCAGTGGCCGGGAGAGGGGTTGCGGGTGGGATGGAGGATGGGGATGGGACCCCAGGGAGATGGCGATGGGGACCCAGGACAGGGATCAAGGCACCAGGATGGGGACCGGGATGCAGGCAGGGCCTGGGGAGCAGGGGAGGGATGAGGCTGAGGATGATGGGGCCGGATCCCACCTGGTCCCAGCTTGCCGTGCTTCTCCAGGAAGCTGAACCAGTGGTGGCTGGTGGCGATGGCCTCGCTCTCCCCGCTCGGGATGTCCTCCTTGCAGGCGGACTTGAGCTGCTCCAGGTCCTCGGCCGTGATGTTCTGGGCCAGTTCCTCCAGGAGGCTGCGGTACTCGGCCATGGCTGCGCCCACCAGCGTCACGAGCTGCCCGGCCTCAGCCCACACGCGTGTGTGTGTGTGTGTGTGCTCCCACATACGTGTGCCCAACACACGTGTGTCACCCCTCAACATGCGTGTGTGTGTTCCCACATACGTGTGCCCAACACGTGTGTCACCCCCCAACATGCGTGTGTGCTCCCACATACATGTGCCCAACACACGTGTGTCACCCCCCAACATGCGTGTGTGTGCTCCCACATACGTGTGCCCAACACACGTGTGTCACCCCCCAACATGTGTGTGTGTGTTCCCACATACGTGTGCCCAACACGTGTGTCACCCCCCAACATGTGTGTGTGTGTTCCCACATACGTGTGCCCAACACGTGTGTGTCACCCCCCAACATGCGTGTGTGTGTTCCCACATACGTGTGCCCAACACGTGTGTGTCACCCCCCAACACGCTTCCACGCTCCACTGGCTCATGACTCATGTGATGGTCATGGGATGTGACAGGGATGGGGGGGACCGTTCCTGGCCTTGCACCCCCACATCGGGTCTGACCCCCCCCCCCCCCCAGCACCCAGGGTCCATGCGGGGGGGGGTGTGTGTATAAGGGGGAGGGTCACTCCTATCTCCTGTTGCTCCTCGGTCACCATGGCAACCGCTGCCACCCACCCTAGGGATGCGGTTGCCGTGGCGATCGCAGCATCCCGCTGCCCCATAGTGACACCCGTGGGTGCTATGTGGGGGGGGGGGTGTTCGTATGGTGGGGAGGGGGCACCCCACGAGGGACACACATGGATGGGGGGGGGGGGTGGGGGAACAGAGGACGCATGGACACATGGACACACGGACACAGACACGTGCACGCATGCGCACCCCCCCCCCAATAAACACCCCCCCTGCACCCGCACGTGCGCACACGCGTGCACCACGCTCACACTCACACTCACATGTGACCCCCCCCGTGCCCCCCCCCGAGCGTGTCCGGCCCCTTTAAGGCCGCCGATGACTCAGCCCTTGGCCCGGACGTCGGGTCCTTCCGGGAGGGGGGGGACGGGGGGGGGGATGGGGATGGGGGATGGGCCCCCCCACCCGCCGTGGCTGCGTGCCCATTCCCAGGCTCCAAGGGGGGGGATGGGGGATGCCCAACCCCCCCCCGTGAGACCCCCCCCCTCCCCATTCACTCTTCCCATGCAAATAGCCTCATGAATATTCATCGAGGGGCGGGGACTCGCGGGGCCCTTTCATAGGGAAGGGTGGGGGGCGATTAATCCCCCCCGTGTTGTGGTGGAGATAACAGCACGCGATTAATTCCCCCCCCCCCCCCCCAAATCCCCCCCTATGGGGACAAGGGGCCTTTGTGTGGCCCCCGCGACACCGAGTCCCGGCCCCACGGAAGGGGGGGCACACACACACACGACCCCCCCCATTCCTCTCCCAGCAGCATCCCACATCTGGGGCACATCTGCCCCCCCCCCCCGCCTCAGTTTCACCCCCGAGGGTCGCAGGGGGGGGTCCCCCCGTGTCATGCGTGGCCCGGGTGGGGACCGGCACCGAGTGGCACCGGGTGGAGCGCGGCCCCCCCCGCGCTGTGGGTCACGGGTTCGAGTCCCGGCGCGGAGGGAAAAGGGAAGTGGGAGGAGGGGGAATCACGGAGGGGGGGGGTTAACGGGGGGGGGGGGTTGCGGTGTGTTAGTACCGGGGTGGGGTTAACACCGCGGGACCGCGATCGGGATCGGGACCGGATGGAGGCGGCCGCCGCGGTCTCCATCTCCATCCGGCCCCGGTTCCGCTCCCGGTGCCAGCTCCCGGTGCCCGCTCCCGGTGCCCGCTCCCGGTGCCCGCTCCCGGTGCCCGGCGGGACCCCCCCCGTCCCCCCCCGCTCCGTGCACTCACCGGCCGGTGCTGGCGGTGCCGGTGCCGTTGCAGCCGCTCGGGCGCTCTCGGTGCTGCCGCTCTGAGCAGCGGGGCGGGGCTTAACGGGGTGGGGGCCCTGGTGATGGGCGGGGCTTAACGGGGCGTGGCCAAGGAGGCGGGGCTTGGAAAGGGGGACGGGACCGGGTGAGCCCTTGCCCTGGGATCGCTCAAGAGGGGGCTCCTATGGGGGCTCTTGCACGAGGGGGGCACATTGGGGGGTGTCAATGGCACCCACAGGGATGGGGCCATCGGGGCCGTCCTCATCCTCACACCCTCACCCGTGTCTCAAACGTGGGTTTGAGCTTGTGCACCCCCAAACCAGACCCCCCCGCCCCCCCCCCCCCGGGCTCTGTGAGGGAGCTCAGATGGGGCTGAAGGGGGGGAGTGGGGAGGGTCCCCCCTCCTCCAGCGGGATTGAGGCCGCGGGGGGGTTGATCCGGTGGGATTAAGGCTGCGGGAACATCCCGGCAGCTTCGGAGCCTCCCCCCGGCCCCCCCGCGGCTGAGCCCGAGCCAGCTCCTGTCAGCCCTGGGGGGTTCAGGGGGTGCCCCCCATCCCTCCGCGAATCCTCATCCCGGGGCTGCGGCTGCCCTGGAGAGCACCTCCCCATGGCAACCACCTCCCCATGGCAACCACCTCCCCATGGCAACCACCTCCCCATGGCAACCTGTCCCCATGGCAACGACCACCCCATGGGAGCGACCTCCCCATGTCAACGACCTCCCCATGTCAACGACCTCCCCATGGCAACCATCTCCCCACGGCAACCACCTCCCCACGGCAACCACCTACCCATGGCAACCATCTCCCCACGGCAACCATCTCCCCATGGCAACCACCTCCCCATGGCAACCTGTCCCCATGGCAACCATCTCCCCATGGCAACCATCTCCCCATGGCAACCACCTCCCCATGGCAACCTGTCCCCATGGCAACGACCTCCCCATGGGAGCGACCTCCCCATGGCAACCACCTCCCCATGGCAACCTGTCCCCATGGCAACGACCTCCCCATGGGAGCGACCTCCCCATGGCAACCACCTCCCCATGGCAACCATCTCCCCATGGCAACCACCTCCCCATGGGAGCGACCTCCCCATGGCAACCACCTCCCCATGGCAACCACCTCCCCATGGCAACCTGTCCCCATGGCAACGACCTCCCCATGGGAGCGACCTCCCCATGGCAACCACCTCCCCATGGCAACCATCTCCCCATGGCAACCACCTCCCCATGGCAACCATCTCCCCATGGCAACCATCTCCCCATGGCAACCACCTCCCCATGGCAACCATCTCCCCATGGCAACCACCTCCCCATGGGAGCGACCTCCCCATGGCAACCACCTCCCCATGGCAACCACCTCCCCATGGCAACCATCTCCCCATGGCAACCATCTCCCCATGGCAACCACCTCCCCATGGCAACCTGTCCCCATGGCAACGACCTCCCCATGGGAGCGACCTCCCCATGGCAACCACCTCCCCATGGCAACCACCTCCCCATGGCAACCACCTCCCCATGGCAACCTGTCCCCATGGCAACGACCTCCCCATGGGAGCGACCTCCCCATGTCAACGACCTCCCCATGGCAACCACCTCCCCATGGCAACCATCTCCCCATGGCAACCATCTCCCCATGGCAACCATCTCCCCATGGCAACCACCTCCCCACGGCAACCACCTCCCCACGGCAACCATCTCCCCATGGCAACCACCTCCCCATGGCAACCACCTCCCCATGGCAACCACCTCCCCATGGCAACCACCTCCCCATAGCAACCACCTCCCCATGGCAACCACCTCCCCATGGCAACCATCTCCCCATGGCAACCATCTCCCCATGGCAACCACCTCCCCATGGCAACCACCTTCCCATGGCAACCATCTCCCCATGGCAACCATCTCCCCATGGCAACCACCTCCCCATGGCAACCACCTCCCCATGGCAACCACCTCCCCACGGCAACCATCTCCCCACGGCAACCACCTCCCCACGGCAACCACCTCCCCATGGCAACCACCTCCCCATGGCAACCATCTCCCCATGGCAACCATCTCCCCATGGCAACCACCTCCCCATGGCAACCACCTCCCCATGGCAACCATCTCCCCATGGCAACCACCTCCCAACGGCAACCATCTCCCCATGGCAACCACCTCCCCACGGCAACCATCTCCCCATGGCAACCCCCTCCCCATGGCAACCACCTCCCCATGGCAACCACCTCCCCATGGCAACCATCTCCCTTAGCAACCTGTCCCCATGGCAAAGACCTCCCCATGGCAACCACCTCCCCATGGCAACCATCTCCCCGTGGCAACCACCTCCCCATGGCAACCATCTCCCCATGGCAACCTGTCCCCATGGCAACAACCTCCCTATGGCAACGTGTTCCCATGGCAACCACCTCCCCATAGCAACCACCTCCCCATGGCAACCACCTCCCCAGTGCCCTTCAGGTGCAGTCACCCATCCCACCAGTGTCCCCCAGTCCCCATCAGTGTCCCCACCATGGGATGGACACAAGAATGAGGATGGACAACCCCCACCCCAGCACGGGGGTGCCCCTCAGGGGGTGCTGGGGACCCCCATACTCAGAGATGGGGTGCCCAAAGGGGGACATGGGAGGGCATCAGGTAACAAGTGGGGGTCATGGGCTATTGGGGACACAGAGGACATGGGGGGACATGGAGGAAGGTGGGGTTCAGCCAGGCTCCATCCCCCCCCATGTCCCCCAATCCCTCCCCCAGCAGAGATGAGGGCATGAGGGGTTAAGCTCTTTTATTGTTCTGAACTGGGGGGGGGGGGCTCTGGGTGCCCCATGGGGGGGAGCAGAGGGTGCCCCCCCCACCCCCGGGGTTAGTTTGGGGGTGCACAGGGGGCGACGGGGGGGCCACAGCCTCTTAGTAGTAGGTCTCCTTCTCCACCCAGCCTGCAATGGGGAGGGCATCAGGGGGGGCAGGGGGTGCCCCCACCCTTGGGTGCCCCCACCCTTGGGTGCCCCCCACCCCTCCTGGCTCTTCCCTTCTCCCATGGGGCCCCCGCTTCCCTTCAGCCTCCTTCACCCCCAACCCCTCTGTGTGCTCCCCATACTTATAGGGTGCCCCCCAACCCCATGGGTCCCCTAAGACCTCCCTAACCCTGAGGGTGCTTTTGGGGGGGGGGCTGTGCCACTGTTGGGGTGCATTGGGTACTTGGGGGGGGTCTTTAAAAGGGGGATTTTGGGGGATGGATCCCAAATGGGGGGGGGGGGTCGCTGAGCTCCAAGGGGGTGCTTGGGAGCCCATAGGGTGTTTTGGGGGTCCATGGGGGTGCTTAGGGGCCCATGGGGGTCTGGGGTCCCCACTCACCGCCCGGGTACCGGCGCAGGATGAGCTTCCTCACTTCATCATAGGCGAAGATGAGGAGGCTGTAGGGGAAGGCGCAGAACCACCAAGTGACCCTGAACGGGACAAGGGGGGGGGCGTTACAAGGGGTCGGTGGGTGATGGGGGGCACCCATGGGTGCGGGTCCCCCTGCTCCCAGCTCACTTGAGGGGGTACATGCGCAGGGCCACCCCCATGCCGGGGCAATAGGACAGGAACGCGGCCAGCGCCGTCTCCTCCAGCAGCCCGAAGATGAGGATCTTGTTCCTGGGGGTGCAGAGAGCGGCGGGTGGGTGCGGGGGCACCCATGGGTGCTACTGGGGGGGGTTTGAGGGGGGGCACCCACTTCATGCCCTGCTGGAAGACGGAGTTGCGCCTGGTCTTGCAGATGATGAGGTCCGCCCATTGCACCACCACGATGCTGGCGAAGAAGGCGGTGTGGCACGTGAACTCCACCACCTTGCGCTGCTCGTACGTCTGCGGCACGGACGGGGGACAGGATATGGGATACGGGACATGGATATAGGATATGGGATATGGATATGGGATATGGGATATGGGATACGGGACATGGATATGGGATATGGGACATGGATATGGGATATGGGATACAGGACATGGGCACGGGATATGGGACATGGATATGGGATATGGGATACGGGACATGGGATACGGGACATGGGACATGGGACACAGTCATGGGGTATGGGATATGGGACATGGATATGGGATATGGGATATGGGATACGGGACATGGGACACAGTCATGGGATATGGGATATGGGACATGGATACGGGATATGGGATACGGGACATGGGCACGGGACATGGGATACGGGACATGGGACATGGGACACAGTCATGGGATATGGGATATGGGATACAGGACATGGACATGGGATATGGGACACAGACATGAGACATGAGACATGGGATGCAGTCATGGGATATGGGAACATGGAAATGGGATATGGGATACGGGACATGGACATGGGATACAGGACATGGGATGCAGTTATGGGATATGGGAACATGGATATGGGATACGGGACATGGGACATGGGACATGGGGTACAGGACACGGACACGGGACATGGGGCATGGGATGCAGTCATGGGACATGGGAACATGGATATAGGATATGGACATGGGCATGGGACATGCGACACGGGACATGGACACAGTCATGGGATATGGGAACATAGATATGGGATATGGGATACAGGACATGGACATGGAATATGGGACATGGACACGGGACACGGGACACAGTCATGGGATATGGGAACATGGATATGGGATATGGGATACAGGACATGGACATGGGATACAGGACACAGACATGGGGCATGGGACATGGGACGCAGTCATGGGATATAGGAACATGGATATGGGATACAGGACATGGACATGGAATATGGGACATGGACACGGGACATGGGACACAGTCATGGGATATGGGAACATGGATATGGGCTATGGGAACACGGATATGGGATACAGGACATGGACATGAGACATGGAATATGGGACATGGACATTGACATGGGACACGGGACGCAGACACGGACACGCAGACATGGACACGGACACATGGACACGGACACGGACACACGGACACAGACACGGACACATGGACACGGACACAGGCAGCGCACCGGGTGTGCAGCACAGGGCGCAGAGCAGAGCGCACCAGGGCAGCCACGGGCATGGGGCTGGGCCATGAGGGAGGGTGCAGGAGGGTGTGGAACACGTGTGTGCCACATGTGTGATGTGTGTGTGTGCACCCGTGTGCGTGTGTGCACGTGTGTGTGTGCCCATGTGTGACGTGTGTGCGTGTGTGCCCCACGTGTGTGTTTGCACCCATGTGTGATGTGTGATGTGT
Source organism: Lathamus discolor (assembly GCF_037157495.1). NCBI lineage: Eukaryota > Metazoa > Chordata > Aves > Psittaciformes > Psittacidae > Lathamus > Lathamus discolor. The sequence goes on along the minus strand of NW_027069229.1, from coordinate 72,720 downwards.
GCGTGTGCCCCATATGTGTGCACCCATGTGTGTGTGTGCCCATGTGTGATGTGTGTGTGTGTGCCCCACGTGTGTGTGCCCTGTGTGCACCCATGTGTGCCCTATGTGTGTGCACCCATGTGTGTGTGTGCCCCATGTGTGTGTGTGCCCCACATGTGTGTGCCCCGTGTGCACCCGTGTGTGTGCACCTGTTCATGTGACATGTGTGGGTGTGCCCCATGTGTGTGTGTATGTGCCCCATGTATGTGTGCCCCACATGTGTGTGCCCCACATGTGTGTGCCCCACATGTGCACCTGTGTGTGTGTGCACCCATGTGTGTGTGTGTGCATCCGTGTGTGTGTGTGCATCCATGTGTGATGTGTGTGTGCGCACCCGTGTGTGTGACGTGTGCGTGTGCCCATGTGTATGTGCCCCACATGTGCACCCATGTGTGATGTGTGTGTGTGTGTGTGCCCCATATGCGTGCACCCATGTGTGTGTGTGTGTGTGTGTGTGTGCCCCGTGTGTGTGCTCCTGTACACGCACACCCTTCTGTGCGTGTGACCCCCAGGATGTGACCCCCACATCTGTCCCCCCCCGCCCCCCGTGTGTTCACCCCCCCTCCCAACCCCCTTGCCCAAGCACACGGGGGGGGGGGGGGCAATGGGGCGCAAGGGCCACGCACCCACTCCTGCCCGTAGGAGTCCTCCAGGTCGTTGGTGGAGCGGTCGTCCCAGGCCAGGCGGATCCCCAGCAGCGTTCCCGGCAGGAAGCCGTTCTCCGCCAGGATCACGAAGTAGGTGAAGAACCCGCCCAGGGCCTGGATCATCCCTGCGGGAGCAGTGGGATCAGCGTCCGGCATCCCGGCACTGGGGAATGGCGTCGCCGCCCCGGCATCGGGCGTTGGAACCCTGGGGTCAGCACCCGGGGATTGGGCTCAGCACCCTGGGATCAGGGATCAGCACTTTGGGATCCCTACTGGGTGCCCTGGTGTCACCAATGGGTGCTGCAGTGCCACTCACCAGCCTGCCTGTAGTACCTATGGGTGCCCCTCAGTAATCTGCCTGTTGCACCCATGGGTGCCCCTCACTGATCTGCCCATAGCACCCATGGGTGCCCGTCAATGATCTGCCCATAGCACCCATGAGTGACCCTCACCGATCTGCCCATAGCACCCATGGGTGCCCCTCACCAATCTGCCCATAGCACCCATGGGTGCCCCTCACCGATCTGCCCATAGCACCCATCGGTGCCCTTCAATCATCTGCCCATAGCATCCATGGGTGCACCTCATTGATCTGCCCATAGCACCCATGAGTGACCCTCACCGATCTGCCCATAGCACCCATGGGTGCCCTTCAATGATCTGCCCATAGCACCCATGAGTGACCCTCACCGATCTGCCCATAGCACCCATGGGTGCCCCTCACCGATCTGCCCATAGCACCCATCGGTGCCCTTCAATCATCTGCCCATAGCACCCATAGCACCCATGGGTGCCCTTCAATGATCTGCCCATAGCACCCATAGATGCACCTCATTGATCTGCCCATAGCACCCACGAGTGACCCTCACCGATCTGCCCATAGCACCCATGGGTGACCCTCACCGATCTGCCCATATCACCCATCGGTGCCCCTCATTGATCTGCCCAGAGCACCCATAGCACCCATGGGTGCCCTTCAATGATCTGCCCATAGCACCCATAGATGCACCTCATTGATCTGCCCATAGCACCCACGAGTGACCCTCACCGATCTGCCCATAGCACCCATGGGTGACCCTCACCGATCTGCCCATAGCACCCATCGGTGCCCCTCATTGAGCTGCCCAGAGCACCCATAGCACCCATGGGTGCCCTTCAATGATCTGCCCATAGCACCCATAGATGCACCTCATTGATCTGCCCATAGCACCCACGAGTGACCCTCACCGATCTGCCCATAGCACCCATGGGTGACCCTCACCGATCTGCCCATAGCACCCATCGGTGCCCCTCATTGAGCTGCCCAGAGCACCCATAGCACCCACGGGTGCCCTTCAATGATCTGCCCATAGCACCCATAGGTGCACCTCATTGATCTGCCCATAGCACCCACGAGTGACCCTCACCGATCTGCCCATAGCACCCATGGGTGCCCTCACCGATCTGCCCATATCACCCATCGGTGCCCCTCATTGAGCTGCCCAGAGCACCCATAGCACCCATGGGTGCCCTCACCGATCTGCCCGTAGGCCATGCTGATGAGCCGCTCATTCACCAGCTTGTCCGTGCGCGGGTTCCGTGGCTGCCGCTTCATGATGTCGCTCTCGGCCGCCTCGTAGGCCAAGGAGATGGCAGGGACCTGGGGGGGACACCCAATGGTCACCCCCCATTGCCTATTGTCACCCCCCATCACCCATTGTCATCTCCCACTCCCCATTGTCAGCCCCCACTGCCCATTGTCACCCCCATCACCCATTGTCACCCCTCACTGCCCATTGTCACCCCCATCACCCATTGTCACCCCCCATCACCCATTGTCACCCCCTACTCCCCATTGTCAGCCCCCACTCCCCATTGTCACCCCCATCACCCATTGTCACCCCCACTGCCCATTGTCACTCCCACTCCCCATTGTCACCCCCATCACCCATTGTCACCCCCATCACCCACTGTCACCCCCATCGCCCATTGTCACCCCCCACTCCCCATTGTCACCCCACACTGCCCATTGTCACCCCCATCACCCATTGTCACCCCCCATCACCCATTGTCACCCCCTACTCCCCATTGTCAGCCCCCACTCCCCATTGTCACCCCCATCACCCATTGTCACCCCCACTGCCCATTGTCACTCCCACTCCCCATTGTCACCCCCATCACCCATTGTCACCCCCATCACCCACTGTCACCCCCATTGCCCATTGTCACCCCCCACTCCCCATTGTCACCCCACACTGCCCATTGTCACCCCCATCACCCATTGTCACCCCCCATCACCCATTGTCACCCCACACTGCCCATTGTCACCCCCATCGCCCCGTGCCCCATCCCCACCATGTCGGTGCCCAGGTCGATGCAGAGGATGGTGACGGTGCCCAGAGGCAGGGGGATGTTGGCGATGATGAAGAGCAGGAAGGGGGTGATCTCGGGGATGTTGCTGGTCAGGGTGTAGGCAATGGACTTCTTCAGGTTGTCAAAGATCAGGCGGCCTGAGGGCACGGGGATGGTCACCGATGGTGTCCGTCCCCCCCAAATCCTGACCCTCCCCCTTGATCCCATAGGGATGTCCCTATGGATCCCATGCGGACCTTCCTCCACGCCGGTGACGATGGAGGCGAAGTTGTCATCCAGCAGGATCATGTCGGCCGCCTGCTTGGAGACGTCGGAGCCGGCGATGCCCATGGCGATGCCGATGTCGGCCTTCTTCAGCGCCGGGGAGTCGTTGACCCCGTCCCCTGTCACCGCCACGATGGCGCCCTGGGGCACGGGCAGGAGGGTGAGGGGGGACCCCGGGGTGAGGGGAGACACAGGGGGACCATCCACATCGTGATGGTGCTCGGGGGACGGGGGGATGAGGCACTGCGGGGATGGGGCATGGGGACACAATGGGGCCACCACAGGGCCACCATGGGGATGGTGGGAACCATGGGGCTGGGGATGCAGTGGGGATGGGAAGAACATGGGGGCACCACGGGGCATGGGGATACTATGGGGCTGGGGACACAGTGGGGATGGGCACACCATGGGGACACCATGGGGACACCATGGGGCTGGGGATGCAGCGGGGATAGGGACAACATGGGGGCACCATGGGGCATGGGGACACTATGGGGCTGGGGATGCAGTGGGGATAGGGACAACATGGGGGCACCATGGGGCTGGAGATGCAGTGGGGATGGGGACACAGTGGGGACACCACGGAGCATGGGGACACCATGGGGATGGGGATGTAGTGGGGATGGGAACACCATGGGGCTGGGGATGCAGTGGGGATGGGGACAACATGGGGGCACCACGGGGCATGGGGACACCATGGGGCTGGGAACACAGTGGGGCTGGGGACACAGTGGGGCTGGGGACACAGTGGGGATGAGGACACCATGGGGATGAGGACGCAGCGGGGATGGGACCACCACAGACACATTATGGGCATGGAAACACTGTGGGGTGTGGGGACCGTATGGGGCAGTACAGGGCACTGGGATGGTGGAAACCATGGGGCATGAGGACACCATCGGGATGGGGTCATCATGGAGCAACGCAGGGTACAGGAACATCGCGGGACACAGGGATGGGGCCATCGGTGGCCACGGGATGGGGCCATGGGGGCCACGGGATGGGGCCATGGGGGCCACAGGATGGGGCCATGGGGGACCTGTCTCTGGCAGCCCTCCACGATGATGAGCTTCTGCTGCGGGGACGTGCGGGCGAAGACGATCTCGGTGTGGTTCTTGAGGATCTCATCCAGCTGCTCCGAGCTCATGTCCTTCAGGTCGGAGCCGTGAACCACGCAGGCCTTGGCCTCCCTGCGGCACCGAGCATCAGTGGGGCCCAGGGACCCCCGGTACCCCCCCCCCCCATAGCCCCCCCCCCCACGCACCGGGGGTTGACCTGGCTGACGGGGATGTTGAGCCGTGCCGCGATGTCCTCCACGGTCTCGTTGCCCTCGGAGATGATGCCGACCCCTTTGGCGATGGCCTTGGCCGTGATGGGGTGGTCCCCGGTCACCATGATCACCTATGGGGAGGCACAGAGAGGGATGAGCTCCGGCTTGGGGGGGGGAGTGACCCCATGGCGGGGGTTGGGTCTCACCTTGATGCCGGCGCTGCGGCATTTGCCGACGGCGTCGGGGACGGCGGCGCGGGGGGGGTCGATCATGGACATGAGCCCCACGAAGCAGAGGTTGTCGGTGGGGAAGTTCACGTCGTCCGCGTCGAAGCGGAACCCGCGCGGGAACTTGTCCGGGGGCAGGTAGAGGTGGCAGAACCCTGCGGGGGGTGAATGCAATGGCACCCAATGGCGCCCAATGGCACCCAATGGAAGCCAACGGCACCCAATGGCACCCAATGGCGCCCAATGGTGCCCAATGGCACCCAATGGAACCCAATGGTACCCAGTGGCACCCAATGGCTCCCAATGGAACCCAATGGAACCCAATGGTACCCAGTGGCACCCAATGGATACCAATGGCACCCAATGGCACCCAATGGAACCCAATGGATCCCAATGGCACCCAGTGGAACCCAATGGATCCCAATGGCACCCAATGGATCCCACTGGTACCCAGTAGCACCCAATGGCACCCAATGGAAGCCAATAGCACCCAGTGGTACCCAGTGGCACCAATGGCACCCAATGGATCCCAATGGTACCCAGTAGCACCCAATGGCACCCAATGGTACCCAGTGGAACCCAATGGCACCCAATGGCACCCAATGGTACCCAGTGGCACCCAATGGAACCCAATGGCACCCAATGGCACCCAATGGCACCCAATGGCACCCAATGGAACCCAATGGCACCCAGTGGCACCCAATGGCACCCAATGGCACCCAATGGAACCCAATGGTACCCAGTAGCACCCAATGGCACCCAATGGCACCTGATGGAACACAATGGTACCCAGTGGAACCCAATGGAACCCAATGGCACCCAATGGCACCCAAGGGAACCCAGTGGCACCCAGTGGAACCCAATGGCACCCAATGGTACCCAATGGCACCCAATGGCACCCAATGGAAGCCAATGGCACCCAATGGAACCCAATGGTACCCAGTGGCACCCAATGGCACCCAATGGTACCCAGTGGCACCAATGGCACCCAATGGATCCCAATGGTACCCAGTAGCACCCAATGGCACCCAATGGTACCCAGTGGCACCCAATGCCACCCAGTGGAACCCAATGCAACCCAATGGCACCCAATGGCACCCTCTTCCTCCTCATCCTCACCACAACCCATCCCCTATGTGCCCCATGACCCCAAGTTCTGTCACCTCACAGCATGGTCCTGTGTCCTCCTCATCCTCAGGTCCTTCACATCCCCCTGCACCACATCCCAACACCCCTACGTCTTCCATTTCCTCCATGTGTCCATGTCCTTATGTCCTCCATGTCCCCATGTCCTCCCATCCTTGTCCTCCATGTCCCCATGTCCTCCCATCCTTGTCCTCCATGTCCCTATGTCCTCCCATCCTTGTGTCCTCCATGTCCCTATGTGCTCACATCCTTGTCCTCCATGTCCCTATGTCCTCCCATCCTTGTCCTCCATGTCCCTATGTCCCTATGTCTCCCATGTCCTCATGCCCTCCACCTCCCCATATCCCTACATCCCTACATCCTCCACGTCCCCATGCCCTTACATCCTCCACATCCACCCCCTCTTCTCCCCTATTGCCACTGCATCCTCCTTGCCCCCCCATTCCCCATACCCCGTGTCCCATTGTCCCTGCCGCTCACCCAGCACTCGCTCCCCGAGCCCCCCCAGCTCCAGGTAGGCGTTCTGGAACGCTTCCCGCATCTCCTGGTCCAGCGGCACCTCCTGGCCCTGCAGCAGGATGCGGGAGCACCGGTCCAGGATGCGCTCGGGGGCTCCCTTCATCACCAGCAGGTAGCCCTGGGGGTCCTCCTCCCGCTCGTGGATGGAGAGCTATGGGGCACAGGGATACGGCATCGGCGCTGGCACCGGGTGCCACAACCGCCCTGCCCCAGTGCCACCACAGCCACCCCCCCCTCCTCCGCCCCAGACCTGGTACTTGTTGGTGGAGTTGAAGGGGATCTCGGTGACTTTGGGGTTCCTGTCCCGCATCTTCTTGACGGAGCCGCAGGACAATTGGATGCACTTGAGCAGCGCCGACTCCGAGGCGTCCCCCGCCGTGTCCCGCTGTGTGGGGCACAGACACCCGTGGGGACCCCCGCAGGGTGAGGGGGCATTGGGGGGGGGGGGGCACCCACAGAGCACCCACCTTGGAGATGGAGATGTTCTCCTGGCCTGGCTTGAAGACGGCGCGGTTGCAGAGCCCGGCGATGCGCGCCAGGGCCGCCCAGGTCGGGGAGCGCTTGTCAAAGGTGGCACCTGGGGGACCCATCAGTACCAAGGGGAACCCCCAGGGGTGCGGGGGCACCCCCAGAGATCCATAGGGTGCTCATGGAGGGGGGGGGTGAAGGGTGGGAGGGGGCCAAAGGGTGGGAACAGGGGCAGGGAAGGGTTGGGTGCTCCTGCGGTTGGGTGTTCATGGGGTTGGGGTGCTCATAGGATTGGGGTGTTGGGGGTCGGGGTGTTGGGGGTTGAGTGTTTGGGGTTGGGTGTTGGGGTCAGGGTGCTTGGGATTGGGGTGTCTGGGATCAGGGTGTTAGGGGTTGGGGGCTGGGTTCAGGGTGTTTGGGGTTGGATGTTTGGGGTTGGGTGTTTCAGGTCAGGGTGTTTGGGGTCAGGGTGTTTGGGGTCAGGGTGTTTGGAGTCAGTGTTGGTGTTTGGTGCTTGTGGCTGGGTGTTGGGGTCGGGCTGTTGGGTGTGTGGGGCTGGGTGTTGGGGTCAGGATGTTGGGTGTGTGGGGCTGGGTGTTGGGGTCAGGGTGTTGGGTGCTTGCGGCTGGGTGTTGGGGTCGGGGTGTTGGGTGCTTGCAGCTGGGTGTTGGGGTCAGGGTGTTGGGTGTGTGGGGCTGGGTGTTGGGGTCAGGGTGTTGGGTGCTTGCGGCTGGGTGTTGGGGTCGGGGTGTCGGGTGCTCGTGGCTGAGTGTTGGGGTCAGGGTGTTGGGTGCTCATGGCTGGGTGTTGGGGTCAGGGTGTTGGTGTTGGGTGCTTGCGGCTAGGTGTTGGGGTCGGGGTGTTGGGTGCTCGTGGCTGGGTGTTGGGGTCACGGTGTTGGGTGCTCGTGGCTGGGTGTTGGGGTCACGGTGTTGGGTGCTTGCGGCTGGGTGTTGGGGTCAGGGTGTTGGGTGCTCGTGGCTGGGTGTTGGGGCCAGGGTGTTGGGTGTGTGGGGCTGGGTGTTAGGGTCAGGGTGTTGGTGTCGGGTGCTTGCGGCTGGGTGTTGGGGTCAGGGTGTTGGGTGTGTGGGGCTGGGTGTTGGGGTCAGGGTGTTGGGTGCTCATGGCTGGGTGTTGGGGTCAGGGTGTTGGGTGTGCGGGGCTGGGTGTTAGGGTCAGGGTGTTGGTGTTGGGTGCTTGCGGCTGGGTGTTGGGGTCAGGGTGTTGGGTGTGTGGGGCTGGGTGTTAGGGTCAGGGTGTTGGTGTCGGGTGCTTGCGGCTGGGTGTTGGGGTCAGGGTGTTGGGTGTGTGGGGCTGGGTGTTGGGGTCAGGGTGTTGGTGTTGGGTGCTCGTGGCTGGGTGTTGGGGTCAGGGTGTTGGGTGTGTGGGGCTGGGTGTTGGGGTCAGGGTGTTGGTGTTGGGTGCTTGTGGCTGGGTGTTGGGGTCAGGGTGCTGAGCACCCACCGGACTGGTCCTCGGTGGTGTCGGCCTCGTGGATCTGGTTGTCGAACCACATGTGCGCCACGGTCATGCGGTTCTGGGTGAGGGTCCCGGTCTTGTCGGAGCAGATGGTGGACGTGGAGCCCAAGGTCTCCACCGCCTCCAGGTTCTTCACCAGGCAGTTCTTGCGCGCCATGCGCTTGGCCGTCAGCGTCAGGCACACCTGGGGGCACCCATGGGCTCAGGGGGCACCCATAGGGCTTGGGGGCACCCATGGGCTCAGGGGACACCCATAGGGCTTGGGGGAACCCATAGGGCTCAGCGGGCACCCATAGGGCTTGGGGGAACCCATAGGGCTCAGCAGGCACTCATAGGGCTTGGGGGAACCCATAGGGCTTGGGGGCACCCGTAGGGCTCAGGGGGCACCCGTAGAGCTTGGGGGAACCCATGGGCTCAGGGGGCACCCACAGAGCTTGGGGGAACCCATAGGGCTCAGGGGACACCCATAGGGCTTTGGAGAACCCATAGGGCTCAGGGGGCACCCATAGGGCTTGGGGGCACCCATGGGCTCAGGGGACACCCATAGGGCTTGGGGGAACCCATAGGGCTTGGGAGAACCCATAGGGCTCAGGGGGCACCCATAGGGCTTGGGGGAACCCATAGGGCTCCTTGGACACCCATAAGGCTCCTTGGACACCCACAGGGCTTGGTGTGCACCAGGGACCATGGGTGGGTGCCCCAGTAGAACCAGCACGCACCACCTCCCTCCCAGCAGACCAGTGCCCCATAGGGCTTGGAGGGCACTCAAGGGGCTTGGGGGGTACCTATGGGTCCCAGCAAGCATTGGGCACCAGTTTGGTGCATCAGTAGAACCAGCGCCCATCACCTCCCTCCCAATGAAACCAGTGCCCCCACTGCACCACCCCAGTAAAACCAGTCCCTCCCAGTGCCACCCCCCCCCCATCCCATCCCCCATCCCCAGGAGCCCGTACGGTGACAGTGGCCAGCAGCCCCTCGGGCACGTTGGCCACGATGATGCCGATGAGGAAGATGACGGCCTCGAGCCAGGTGTAGCCCAGGATGAGGGAGAGGATGAAGAAGGAGACGCCGAGGAAGACGGCCACGCCGGTGATGAGCCGGATGAAGTGCTCGATCTCCATGGCGATGGGCGTCCTGCCCACCTCCAGCCCCGAGGCCAGCGACGCGATGCGCCCCATCACCGTGCGGTCCCCGGTGGAGATGACTATGCCGCGTGCGGTGCCTGGATAAAGGCACCACGGGGATGGGGACGGGTGACCCCCTGCTATGGGGCAGGGACCCCCCCCCCCCCCCCCCACCACCGGTGTGGGGCAGGGACCCCCGGACCCACCTTCCACGCAGTTGGTGGAGAAGAAGCAGATGTTGCGGGTCTCCAGCGGGTTCTCATGGGTGAACTCGGGCGAGCGCGTCTGCGGCTCCGATTCCCCGGTCAGCGAGGAGTTGTCCACCTGAGACAGCGGATGTGGGTGCTGGGACCGGACCCCCCCCCCCCCCCCCAAAGCCCACCCCGTGTCCTGGGGACCCCCCCGCCGTGTCACCCACCTTGCAGCCATGGGAGGAGATGATGCGCATGTCGGCCGGCACCCGGTCCCCCCCCTTCACCTCCACCAGGTCGCCCACCACCACGTTCTCCGCGTTGATCTGGATCTTCTCGCCCTCGCGGATCACCAGCGCTTGCTGATGGGGACACAGCGCCCTAAGGGACCCCTGCCCCACACAGGACCCCCCCCCCCCGCCATCGCACTGGGTGACCCCCCCCCGCCCCGGTCCTACCTGGGGCACCATGTTCTTGAAGGAGTCCATGATCTTGGAGCTTTTGGCCTCTTGGTAGTAGGAGAAGCAGCCGGTGACGATGACAACGGCGGCCAGGACGACCCCCAGGTAGAGCTGGGACCCAGGGGTGCTGTGAGCCCCACTGTGCCCATGGCCCAGGGACCCCCGTGCCCCCCAAGGGTGCCCATGCCCAATGACACCCATGTCCCCAAGGGTCCTTATCCCCCTCAAGGGTGCCCATGCCCAGTGGTACCCATGTCCCCAAGGGTCCTTATCCCCCTCAAGGGTACCCATGCTCAGTGGTACCCATGTCCCCCTCCAAGGATGCCCGTACCCACTGATGCTGATGCCCCCCAAGTGCTCCTGTGCCCACTCAAGGGTGCCCATGCCCGGTGGTACCCATGTCCCCAAGGGTCCTTATCCCCCTCAAGGGTACCCATGCTCAGTGGTACCCATGTCCCCCTCCAAGGATGCCCGTACCCACTGATGCTGATACCCCCCAATTGTTCCTGTGCCCACTCAAGGGTGCCCATGCCCAGTGACACCCATGCCCCCCCAAGGGGTGCTGGTGCCCCCCCAGTGTCCCTGTCCCCGGGGGTGCCGCTGTCCCCGGCGCCTCACGTTGTCATTGGAGGGCTCATCCTCCATGGCAGCCTGGATGCCGTAGGCCAGGAAGCAGAGGATGGCGCCGATCCAGAGCAGGATGGAGAAGCCACCAAAGAGCTGGCGGCAGAACTTGACCCACTCGGGGGTGGTCGGGGGGGGGGTCAGCGCGTTGGGGCCATCCTGAGCCAGGATCTCGGCCGCCCGCGCGTTGGTCAGGCCCTGCGGGATGGGGACACGGTGGCACCGGTGTCCCCAGGGGTGCTCATCCCCCCCTCAAAGGATGCTCATTTCCCCCCCCCCCCCCGCCCCAAGGGTGTTTGTGACCCCTGGAGATGTGTGGGGCTGTGGGGGGCATGGCAGTGGAACAGGACGGGACATGGGGTATGGCCAAGGTGACCCATGGGGACAGGGATGCAGGAGGGGACAGGGCTGGGTGTCACTCATGGGGACAGGAGGGGACACAGCTCAGTGTCACCCATGGGGACAGGGATGCCGGGTGTTAGGAGGTGGCAGAGGACATGGCTATGTGTCACCCATAGGGACAGGGACATTGGGTGCCAGGAAGGGATGGATATCTGGGTGTCACCCATAGGGACCCAGCTCAGTGCCACCCATAGGGACAGGGACGCTGGGCACTGGGTGCCACTCATGGCAACAGGATGGACCCCTCTCAATGCCACCCAAGGGGACAGGAGGGACCCATCTCAATGCCACCCAAGGGGACTGGAGGGACCCATCTCAATGCCACCCATGGGGACAGTAGGGACCCAGCTCAGTGCCACCCATGGGGACAGGGATGCTGGGCACTGGGTGCTACCCACTGGGACAGGAAGGACCCATCTCAATGCCACCCATGGGGACAGGATGGACCCAGCTCAATGCCACCCATGGGGACAGGAGGGGACCCATCTCAGTGGCACCCACGAGGACAGGATGGACCCATCTCAGTGGCACCCATGGGGACAGGAGGGACCCATCTCAACGCCACCCACAGGGCCCACCGGTCACCGCGCGCCACCACGGCCACCACAGCGGGCGCCCATCGGGGACATCTCACCCGGGACAGATCCACCTGGTACCTCCTGCCCAGCTCATCCAGGGACAGTTTGTGGTCATCCTGCGGGCACCCAGCGCCGGTGTGAGCGCGGCGTGGCCGGCGCTCAGCCCCCGCCGTGCCCGCTCCGCACTCACCATGTTCACCTCCTTCTTGAGCTCGTCCAGCTCCTTCTCCTTCTGCTTCCTCTTCCCTCCGCCATTCTCGGACGTGGTGGCCGCGGGCGAGTACTCGCGGCCGCTCTGCGGGAGCAGGGGCCGTGGGCTCGGGGCCGGTGCGGCGCTGGCACCGTCCCGGGCACGGCCCCCGCCGTGGGCATTACCATGGGCATGGATGTCACGGCCAACATGGGGGTCACGGTGGCCACGGGCATCATCGAGGGCGCACGGGGCGTCACCGTGGGCACGGGGGGGGCTGCAGGCACCGGTGGCAGCGTGGGCACGGGGGGGATTTAGGGGGAGCAATGGGGTTATGGGGAGGGTGCATTGTGGTTATGGGGGTCACTGTAAGGGGGGGGGGGACTGGGGCTATGGGGAGGGTCCATTGTGGTTATGGGGGTCACTGTGAGTAAGGGGGGGACTGGGGCTATGGGGAGGGTGCATTGTGGTTATGGGGGGATCACTGTAAGGGGGGACTGGGGCTATGGGGAGGGTGCATTGTGGTTATGGGGGTCACTGTAAGGGGGGGACTGGGGCTATGGGGAGGGTGCATTGTTGTTATGGGGGAGTCACTGTAAGGGGGGGGACTGGGGCTATGGGGAGGGTCCATTGTGGTTATGGGGGGGTCACTGTGAGAAAGGGGGGGGACTGGGGCTATGGGGAGGGTCCATTGTGGTTATGGGGGGGTCACTGTGAGTAAGGGGGGTGGACTGGGGCTATGGGGAGGGTCCATTGTGGTTATGGGGGTCACTGTAAGGGGGGGACTGGGGCTATGGGGAGGGTGCATTGTGGTTATGGGGGGGGTCACTGTGAGTAAGGGGGGGACTGGGGCTATGGGGAGGGTCCATTGTGGTTATGGGGGGGTCACTGTGAGAAAGGGGGGGGACTGGGGCTATGGGGAGGGTCCATTGTGGTTATGGGGGGGTCACTGTGAGTAAGGGGGGTGGACTGGGGCTATGGGGAGGGTCCATTGTGGTTATGGGGGTCACTGTAAGGGGGGGACTGGGGCTATGGGGAGGGTGCATTGTGGTTATGGGGGGGGTCACTGTGAGTAAGGGGGGGACTGGGGCTATGGGGAGGGTCCATTGTGGTTATGGGGGGGTCACTGTGAGTAAGGGGGTGGACTGGGGCTATGGGGAGGGTCCATTGTGGTTATGGGGGAGTCACTGTGAACAAGGGGGGGGACTGGGGCTATGGGGGGGTCCACTGTGGTTATGGGGGGATCACTGGGGCCATGGAGTTGTCATTAGGTAGTAGGGGTGGCACTGGGGTCGTGGGGGTGGCACTGGGGTCGGGGGGGTCATTAGGATGATTGGGGGTCATTGGGGTTCTGGGGGGGTCCGCTGTGGTTATGGGGGGGGGAATCACTGTGATCAAGGGGGGAGCACTGTGGTCACAGGGGGGGTCATTGGGACTATGGGGGGATCATTGGGGTCGTGGGGGTAGCAGTGGGACTATGGGGGGGTCACTGTGACAGTGGGGGCTGGCACTGGGATCATGGGGGGGCCACTGAAGGCTGGGGGGGGGATCACTGCGTTAAGGGGGGGTTCACCGTGGTCACAGGGGGGTCACTGGGGACATGGGGTGGGGGGGTCCCAGGACCAGGGTGGGGTGGCCCCATCAAGGGGGGGGCCCTGCAGGGGGGCACAGGCAGCGCCCCCCCTCTGCTGGGGGGGGGTCCCCACCGGTCCCGGTGTTACCGGGGGGGGGGGGGGGGCGGGTGCCCCGTGGGGGGGCCAATGCGGTCATGGAAAACAGCGCCGGTGCCAAGAACAGCGCCGGGTCGTGTTACCGCGGGGGGGGGGCCCAATCCGGACCCCCCCAATGGACACCGCAGCCCCCCGGACCCCTCAATGGACACCGGAGACCCCCGGACCCCCTCCGTGCCCCATCGGGGACCCCGCCTGCACCAGGGGCCACTTTGCACGGGGGGGGGGTTCCACTTGAAGGGGCACCCCGAGCCTTTGGGGGGGTGCACACAGCCGGGACACCGGGGGGGGGGGGGTGTGGGGTGGGGGGGGCACATCCTTCAGGACCCTCCCCACTTTTACCTGGGGGGGTTTCGGAGGGGTCCTCGGGGGTCCGGGTGAGAGCCGGTGCCCCCCCCCCTGCGGCCGTTACCACGGTACCGGGTAACCACAACCGCGGGCACGGGGTGGGGGCGGACACGGCGGGGGGGGGGGGGGGGGGGGGGCGCTCCGTGCCTCAGTTTCCCCTCCTTGGGGACACCCCAACACCCCCCCCCCCCCCTTTCCATCCCCGATGGGGGGAGTCCGGTGGGGCAGGGCGGTGCGGGGGGGGGGGGGGGGGCAGCCCCTACTCACCCCTCTGCCCATGGCGCTGCCGTCGCTGCTCTCGGCCCGGGGCGTTCGGGGGGGGCCGCGGCGGAGGCGGCCGAGAAAAACCCTCCGGGGCCCCGCCCGGGCCGGCCCCCCCCCGCCCCCCGCCCCCAGCACCCCCCCCTTCCCGGACACCGCCCCCCCCCCCCGCCCGCTCCGACCGGACCCGGACCCCCCCAGGACCCCCGCACTCACCACGGGTCCCCCCCCCTCCGACCCCTCTCCGGTTCCCCGTTATGGGGGGGCCCCTCTTGCCCCCCCCCCCCCCCCGTTCTGGGCCCCTCCCAGTCCCGTTCCCCCCCCCTCCGTGGGAGCCGGGTGGGGGGTCCCGGCTGGGAACGCTGGTGTCCGCCCCCCCCCCCGGTGGGGGGGGGGCAGGGGGGTGACCCCCATGGGGGGGGCCGCGCCCCCGGTTCTCCCGGTGTGACCCCCCCCACCCCCCCCCGCTGTCCCGGGAATGTGGGGAGGCTAAAATTAGCCCGGGAAAGGGCAGAGCCAGGGCAGGGGGGGGGGAAGGGGACGGGAACGGGGGGGGGACAGGAATGGGGAGAACGGGAATAGGGGGGCTGAGAATGGGGGGAAATGGGAGGGGGGGGCTAAGAAAGGGGGGGCTGGGAATGGGGGGTGGGAAAACAGGGGGTGGGAAAATGGGGGGCAGGAATGGGGGAATGGGGGGGTTGGGAATGGGGAAAATGGGAACGGGGGCTGTGAATGGAGGAGATGGGAACAGGGGGACGGGAACGGGGGGGGGGCAGGAACGGGGGGGTTGTACCCAGGGAACGCCGGTGCCTTTGGCCAACTATGCCCTGGGACCGGCTGTGCCAAGGGACGCGGTTGTGCCAACAGTGACTGTGCTGAGGGTCCGCCTGTGCCAACAGGCGATGGTGGGCAGCGGTGCCAGGGGATGCGGCTGTGCCCAGAGCCCGGCGTACCCACAATGAGGGTGCTCAGGGGCACGGTTGTGCCCATGGACTGACTGTGCCCATGGACTGACTGTGCCCATAGACTGTGCCCATAGACTGTGCCCATGGACTGACTGTGTCCATGGACTGACTGTACCCATGGACTGACTGTGCCCATAGACTGTGCCCATGGACTGAGTGTGCCCATAGACTGACTGTGTCCATGGACTGACTGTGCCCATAGACTGTGCCCATGGACTGAGTGTGCCCATAGACTGACTGTGCCCATGGACTGACTGTACCCATGGACTGACTGTGCCCATAGACTGTGCCCATGGACTGAGCGTGCCCATAGACTGACTGTACCCACGGACTGACTGTGCCCATGGACTGGCTGTGCCCATGGACTGTACCCATGGACTGACTGTGCCCATAGACTGACTGTACCTATGGACTGACTGTACCCAGGGCTCCGGCTGTGCCTGGGACCGGCTGTACCTACAGCCAACTGTGCTGGGGCCACGCTTGTGCCCAGGGACTGTGCCCGGGGCCTGATCCGGGCTCCATCCGTGTCCATGGGCTCCCTGCTCCAGGTCACGGCTGTGCCCATGGACAGACTGTTCCCAGGATCCCGCTGTTCCCGTGCGGCTGTTCCTAGGGACCGACTGTACTGAATGATGCCCCTGTGACCCCCAACCCCCCCCCCCCCCCCCAGTGCCCCCCCCACCTCCCCAGTCCATCCCAGTGCCCCCAGTCCTGCTCCCAGCTCCCCTCCCAGTAACACCCCCCCCCCCCCCGCCCCGGCCCCCCAGGGTCCAGCTTAGTCGCCATGGCAACCGTCAAGGGCAGCCCAAGGGCATGGGGGGGGCACTGCCGTGGGGCCCGCAGCCCCTGCCACAGGGCCACCAGCGTGCACCAGCACCACCAGTCTGCCCCAGTGCTCCCAGCACACACCCCCCAGCCCAGCCTCACACCCCCAGTGCAGCCCAGTACGGACCAGTACCCCCCATCCATCCCAGTGCCCCCCAGTCCATCTCAGTCGCCCCCAGTCTGTCCCAGTCCATCCCAATCTGTTCCAGTCCATGCAAGTTCCAGTCCGTCCCAGTCTGTCCCAGTCCCCCCAGTGCATCCCAGCCCCCCCAGTGCCCCCAGTCCCCCGCGGGGCCGGGCGGGGGCCCAGCACGTGGCCTCGCGTCATTTGTTTGTTCAGCTTTGGGGGTCGGCGGGGGGGGGCAGCGGGGGGGCCGGGACCGTAAACACAGAGAGACCCCCCCCCGCCGGGCCTGTGGGGGGGCTGGGAGGGGCTGGGATGAACAGGGGGGAGCTGGGGGGGCTGGGAAGGGCTGGGGGGAGTAAAATGGACTGGGAAGAACTGGGAGAGACTGGGATCTGGCACTGGGAGCACTGGGATGCGGGACTGGGAGCACTGGGATGGGACTGGGAGCACTGGGATCTGGCACTGGGAGCACTGGGATAGGGCATGGGGAGCACCAGCAGCACTGGCAGCACTGGGAACACTGGGATATGGGACTGGGAGCACTGGGATGGGACTGGGAGCACTGGGATCTGGCACTGGGAGCACTGGGATAGGGCATGGGGAGCACCAACAGCACTGGCAGCACTGGGAACACTGGGATGAGACTGGTAGTACTGGAATAGGGCATGGGGAGCGCTGGCAGCACTGGAAGGACTGGGATCTGGCACTGGGAGCACTGGGATAGGGCATGGGGAGCACCAACAGCACTGGCAGCACTGGGAACACTGGGATGAGACTGGTAGTACTGGGATAGGGCACGGGGAGCACTGGCAGCACTGGGAGCACTGGAATGGGCCTGGGAGAACTGGGATAGGGCACTGGCAGCACTGGAAGGACTGGGATCTGGCACTGGGAGCACTGGGATAGGGCATGAGGAGCACCAACAGCACTGGCAGCACTGGGAACACTGGGATGAGACTGGTAGTACTGGGATAGGGCACGGGGAGCACTGGCAGCACTGGAAGGACTGGGATCTGGCACTGGGAGCACTGGGATAGGGCATGGGGAGCACCAACAGCACTGGCAGCACTGGGAACACTGGGATGAGCCTGGTAGTACTGGGATAGGGCACGAGGAGCACTGGCAGCACTGGGAGCACTGGAATGGGCCTGGGAGAACTGGGATAGGGCACTGGCAGCACTGGAAGGACTGGGATCTGGCACTGGGAGCACTGGGATAGGGCATGAGGAGCACTGGCAGCACTGGGAGCACTGGAATGGGACTGGGAGAACTGGGATAGAGTGCAAGGAGCACTGGCAGCACTGGGATAGGACATGTGGAGCACTGGGATCCAGCACTGGGAGAACTGGGATCCAGCACTGGGAGCACTGGGATACGGCACTGGCAGCACTGGGAGCACTGGGATGGGAGCACCGGGACGGGGCACTGGAAGGACCGCTCCGGCCCCCCCTCCCCGCGCAGCTGCTGCCCGTGGGCGGCTGGAATGCGGCAGCCGAGGGGGGGGATGTGAGGACACGGGGAGGGGCCGTGACCCCTCCTGACCTCAACCCCGACCCCCCCCCGGGACCCTCTTAACCCCCCCGACCCCAACCATGACCCCCCCCGGCCGCTCCGCTCGGCTCCGTCTGCCCCCCCCCTGCAGCTGGGGGGACACGGGGGGGGCAGCCACCCCTTCACATCCCCATGTCCTTGCTGTCATGGGGGTCTCGGTGCCCCCCCCTTGGCTTTCCCAAGTGTCACCCCCCCATTGGGGGGGCCCCCACGACCCCACCCCCCCCGGGGGGACCCCAATATCCGAGGTACCCCCTCAAAATGCGGGGGGGCACCAACCCCTGCCTGGCCTCCCCCCTGCGTTCCCCTGCACCCGCTTGCATGGAGCACCCGGAATTGGGGGGGGAGGGGGGGTACAACCTGTGTCCCCCCCAATTCACACCCCAAGACCACCACAGTCAAGGGGGGGGTACAGCCCTGGGGGTGTCATATCCCCCCCCCCCCAATTCACACACCCAAGACACCTCAGCCGGGGGGGGGTGTTTATTACAGGGGCAATGGGGCGCCAGCGCCCCGTCACCGCGCCTCGGGGCCGGCCACGGTGCCGTTGCTCTCGCAGGGGGGTTCGGGGTCCCCATTCCCCCCCGCGGCCGCTGCTGCCTCCTCCAGGGGCTGGTCCAGGCGGCTGGGGATGGACCAGTAGAGCTGGGCCTGGCGGCGAGCGGCCGCGGCCGCCAATTGCCGGGCGCTGCAGGCAGGGGTGGGCACGGCCACCGTGTGATGGAAGCCCCCGTAGTCCACCTCGTAGAAGCCTTCCTCCAGGCTGAGCAGAGGCGTGAAGCGGTGCCCCCAAAGCACCTCGTCCGCCAGGTACGAGCTGCGCGCCTGGCACGTCATCCCTGCGCCGGGAACGCCGTGAGCACCCGCGCGGAGAGGGTGCCCCATGGGTGATGGAGACAGTGAGTGGGTACCACAACAGTGAAGGATGTGGGGTATGGGTGCCCCATGGGTGATGGAGACAGTGAGTGGGTACCACAACAGTGAAGGATGTGGGGTATGGGTGCCCCATGGGTGATGGACACAGTGCGTGGGTACCACAACAGTGAAGGATGTGGGGTATGGGTGCCCCATGGGTGATGGACACAGTGCGTGGGTACCACAACAGTGAAGGATGTGGGGTATGGGTGCCCCATGGGTGATGGACACAGTGCATGGGTACCACAACAGTGAAAGATGTGGGGTATGGGTGCCCCATGGGTGATGGAGACAGCGCATGGGTACCACAATAGTGAAGGATGTGGGGTATGGGTGCCCCATGGGTGATGGACACAGCGCATGGGTACCACAATAGTGAAGGATGTGGGGTATGGGTGCCCCATGGGTGATGGACACAGCGCATGGGTACCACAATAGTAAAGGATGTGGTGTATGGGTACCCCGTGGGTGAAGAAGGACACGGTGCATGGGACACCCGATGGATGAAGGATGTGGGGTATGGGTACCCCATGGGTGAAGAACATGGTGCATGGGTGAAGGATACAGTGCATGGGGCACCCCAATTCTCCACATCCAAACGGGTGAAGGATCTGGCACACAGGTACCCCATGGGTGATGGACACAGTGCATGGGTACCCCAATAGGTGAAGGATGTGGGGTGTGGGTGAAGGATGTGGTGTATGGAGCACTCCAGTGGGTAAAGAACACGGTGCTTGGGCCACCCCAATGGGCAAAGGAAGTGGTTCATGGGTGAAGGACACAGTGCATGGAGCACCCCAGTGAGTGAAGGATGTGGTGCATGGGTACCCCAATGGATAAAGGACACAGTGCAGGGAGCACCCCATGGGTGAAGGATGTGGTGTATGGAGCACCCCAGTGGGTGAAGAACATGGTGCATGGGTGAAGGGCACAGCGCATGGGGCATCCCATGGGGGAAGGACACAGCGCATGGGGCACCCCAATGGGGAAGGACACAGTGCATGAGGGAAGAACAAGGTGCATGAGCACCCCAATGGGTGAAGGACATTCTAATGGGTGAAGGATGTGGAGCATGGGGCACCTCTACGTGTTGCATGAGCACATGGAGGTGATGTCCCCATGGAAGTATCCCCATGGAGATGAGGTGGCCCCACCAGGATGAGGCATTCCTATGGAGGTGTCCTCATGGAGGTGAGATGGTCCCACAGAGCTATCCCCATGTGGATTATGTGTCCCTATGGAGGTGAGGTGGCCCCATGGAGATCTCCCTATGGAGATGAAGTTGTCCCCTGCAAGGATGAGGAGCTCCCACGGAGATTACGTGCTCCCATGAGATGCCCCCATGGAGATGGGGTGGCCCCATGGAGAAGCCCCGTGGAGATGAGGATGTCCCAATGGAAGGGAGATAACCCCAGAGGTGAGCGGTCCCCATGAGGTGAGGTGTCAGCACCAGGATGAGGGATTCCTATGGACGTGTCCCCACGAGGACGGGTGGTGGTGCCCACATGGAGGTGAGACGTCCATCGTGGAGATGAGCCCGTCCCCACCGGGATGAGGTGTCCCCGAGGTGCCACCACCCCTCTGTTACCTGTGGCCTCCACCATGCCCTCGAGGATGACGACGATCTCGAAGTCGTCCTTCTCCAGCTGGTGCCGGGAGACGTCCCAGAAGGGGCTCCTCTCGTCGATCTCGTGGCTGATGATGAGGGGCGACACGAGGAAGAGCCGATCGTCGCCCGTCTCAAAGCCCACGCTCAGGTCGGTCTGGTCCAGGGGGATGAATTCGCCCTCCTGCGTCTGCTTGGACTTGATGAGCTTGGCGCGGATGGAGGCCTCCACGATGTGCGAGTCCCGCAGGTCCCCCACGCGGAACATGAGGCAGAGGCGGTCGTCCCGCAGCGAGACCACGGCGTGCGAGGAGAACACCAGCGTCTCGGCGCGCTTGTTGGGCTGCGAGATCTTCACGAACATGCAGCCCACCATGAAGGCGTTGACCATGGAGCCCAGGATGGCCTGGAGCAGCAGCAGCACGATGCCCTCGGGGCACTGGTCCGTGATGACGCGGTGCCCGTAGCCGATGGTGGTCTCGGTCTCGATGGAGAAGAGGAAGGCGGAGACGAAGCCGTTGAGGTTGTTGACGCACGGGGTCCACGCGTGGTCCTCGAGGTGCTCCAGGTCCCCCCGGCAGTAGGCGATGAACCACCAGATGAGGCCGAAGAAGAGCCAGGTGACGGCGTAGGCCAGGATGAAGACGAGGAGGCTGAAGCGCCACTTGAGGTCCACCAGCGTGGTGAAGATGTCGGTGAGGTACCGGTACGTCTCGCGCACGTTGCCGTGCTGCACGTTGCACTTCCCGTCCTTCTCCACGTAGCGCTGCCGGCGCCGGCGCCGGGGGGGAGCCGGGGGGGGCCGCGAGCCCTGCGCCATCGGTCAGAGCCTGTGGGGCAATGGGGAAACTGAGGCACGGCGGTGCCGGGCGCACACACGTGTGTGTGTGCGTGGATTCACGCATGCACACATGTGTACGTCGTATGTCGGCATTGGAGCGTATCCAAGGCGTTAGAGCATGCACACGTGTGTACAGATGCACACGCGTGCGTATTCACACAGACAGCACAGGTTGCGCACGCCCGGTGTGCATCGGCACACAGGGCACTAGAGCATGCCCGGTTTGCGCACATGTGTGTAAGAGATGTCCTCGTGTGTGCATTCGCGCATGGATGCAGCACTAGAACACGCACAGCTCGCACACACGTGTGTAACAGATGCCCACGCGTGTGCATCCAGCACTAGAGCACATCCACAAGCGCGTGCAACAGACGCCTTCACACATACACAGCACAGCACACACACATGTGCAACCGTGCCCACACACGTGTAACCGTGCCCACACGTGTGCATTCACATGCGCACATGGCACAGGAGCACGCGCATGTAACATGTAAGCGATGCCCACGCGTGTGCGTTCACGCACCGCGCGGCACAGATGGCATGTGCTGGTGCCCACGCATGTGCACTCACATGTACATGCGGCACTGGCGCACACGCGTGTCCTGCGGCCCACGCGTGGCTGCACCCAAACACGCCTGTGCACACGCGTGTCCCGCTGCCCACACATGTGCCCTCTCCCGCAGCACCGCTTGCACACGCGTGTGAGCAATGCTCCCCCCATGATCTCCATGTCCCCCCCCCGCACACCCCCCCCCATCCCCATTCCCCCCCCCCCCATTGCCACCGCAGGAGGGTTCGGCCCCCGAAATGGGGGGCACAGAAGGGGGGGTCACCCCACAGCAGCCCCCCCGCCCCCCCAGCCCCGCACTCACCGGTCACCCCGCAGCCGCCGCTTCGCTGCGCGCATCGTGCGGGGGGGGGCAGGAACCGGGGGGTCGGTACCGGGTCGGTGCCGGTGGCGGAGCGGCCCCCCCCCCAAACGTTAAACCCCCCCCAACGGTAACGAGCACCCCCCGACGTTAACAAACGCCCCCCAACGGGAACGCCCCCCCCCCCCCCCGCTCCGCCGCCGTTGCCGGGGAACCGGGAGCGCGCGGCTAAAAATACCGAGCAGCGGCCGCCCCGCCCCCCCCGCGGCCCCGCCCCCCCCCAGTGTGAGTTCACCCGAGTGTGACACCGGGACCCCCGCACCGGCCCTGACCCCGTCACCGGCCCTGACCCTCATCACCGGCCCTGAACCCCCCGTCACTGGCCCTGACCCCCCCTTCACTGGCCCTGACCCCCCCCATCACCGGCCCTGACCCCCCCCATCACTGGCCCTGAGCCCCCCATCACTGGCCCTGAGCCCCCCATCACCGGCCCTGACCCCCCCCATCACTGGCCCTGACCCCCCCTTCACTGGCCCTGACCCCCCCCATCACTGGCCCTGACCCCCCCTTCACTGGCCCTGACCCCCCCATCACCAGCCCTGACCCCCCCTTCACTGGCCCTGACCCCCCCCATCACCGGCCCTGACCCCCATCACTCTCCGTGACCCCCATCACTCGCCAGGGCTCGGTGCTCGGTAGCCAACCCCCATAGGTGCTCAGCCCCAGTCGTGTCCCCCCCCCCCGGACCCTCCCTGGTCCCGTCCCTTTGCCCCCCCCCCCCGGGGCTGACAATGGCGCTTTGTGACCGGCCCGGGAACAGCGGGGCCTTGTGCGGGGCCACGGACCCACGGACCGCCCCCCCCCCCCGTGGTGCTGCCGTGACCCCCCCGGTGCCGCCGCCGTGACCCCCCCCCCCTCCCCCGGTGCCGCCGGCGCTGCCGGTGCCGCTGGGTGCGGGCGGGTCCCCCCGCTCCCGTCCCGTCCCCCCCCCGGTAACGTGACCGGCTCCTTTTCCACCCCATTAACCCCCGGCCCGCCCCCGACAGCTCCTCCCCGGCCCCCCCCCCCCGTCCGGCCCCCCCCCCCCGCCGCCGGTGCCCGCCCGGGGGGGCCCGTCCCGCCGCCGGCCCCGCCGAGCCATAAAGCCCATGGGGGGAGGCGGCGGCGGCGGCTGAGCGCGGCCGGACCCCGGAGCCTGGGGCCGTCCCCGAGCAAGGTAAGGACGGGGGGGGGGGGGTCCCCCCATGCGTGTGCCCCCCCCGGGCACCCCGAGGGCTGCGGGCACCGGCGGGGGCCCCGGGAGCGGTGCCGGTGCCGGTGCCGTCACCCCTGTCCCGTGTGCTCCCTGTCCCCGTCACCCTGCAGCCCGTGGCCCCTACAGGGGCTGCATCCCCGTCCCCCACATCCCCGTGTCCCAACCCCTCCGTGTCCATGTCCCTTACCCCGTACACCCCCACAATCCAGTGTCACCACATCCCTGCGGCCCCACATCCCTGTGTCCCCACTGTACCCCCTGTCCCTGTATCCCCATATTCCCATTCTGCACATCCCCAAGGCCAGGTATCCCTATGTCCCCATATCCTGTATCCCTATGTCCCCATGTCCCCATGCCCTCATGCCCCTGTGTCTGTCATGTACCTCCATATCCCCATGTCCTATATCCCCGTGTTCTCATGCCCTGTATCCCTATGTCCCCATATCCCCATGTCCCTGTGTCTGTGTGTCACGTATCTCCGTATCCCCATGTCCCACATCCCCATGTCTCCCTACCCCATATCCCCACGTCCCTCCTCCCTGCAGATGGGGGTCACAGCCCCCTCTGGCCGTGCCCACCCAACCCTTGGGATGTCCCCACATTCCAGCGTGAGGCCTGAGGCCCCGGGACGGGACCCTGGTGCTGGGTGGGGTTCATCCCCCCGTTGGGCTGGAGGGTCCCCTGGGATGGGACTTGGGTTATCCCAGTGTGGGTTATCCGGGCTGTGGGTTACCCAGGTTATCCCCTACGTGGGTTATCCTGGATGTGGTTGTCTGGGTGTGGGTATCCCTGGTGTGGGTTATCCTGGTTTGGGTTATCCCAGTGTGGGTTATCTTGGATGTGGGTTACCCAGGTTGTAGGTTATCCCACGTGTGGGTTATGCTGGATGTGGGTTATCCCAGATATAGGTTACCCAGGTTATGGGTTATCCCTTGTGTGGGTTATCCTGGATGTGGGTTATCCCAGTGTGGGTTCTCCTGGTTTGTGCTATCCCAGATATAGGTTATCCCAGATATGGGTTGTTCTGGTGTGGGTTATCCCAGTGTGGGTTTATCCCAGTGTGGGTTATCCCAGTGTGGGTTATCCCAGTGTGGGGTTATCCCAGTGTGGGTTTATCCCAGTGTGGGTTATCCCAGTGTGGGTTTATCCCAGTGTGGGTTTATCCCAGTGTGGGTTATCCCAGTGTGGGGTTATCCCAGTGTGGGTTATCCCAGTGTGGGGTTATCCCAGTGTGGGTTATCCCAGTGTGGGGTTATCCCAGTGTGGGGTTATCCCAGTGTGGGGTTATCCCAGTGTGGGTTATCCCAGTGTGGGTTGTGCCGGGTACGGGTTAACCAGGCTGTGGTTCAACCGGGCTGTGGTTTAACCCAGTTCTGGGTTAGCGGGGCCGGTTTAACCGGGCCGGTGCTCCATGGGGCCGCGGTCACCGGTGCTGGTGCCAGGAGCAGCTTCTCCGATGGCTACAAGGGCTGAGCCGTGGGGCCCCGCCACCCTTATCGGCCCCATCGCAGCGCCGGCGCCGCGGGGTCCCACGGGAGACCCCTCGGGAGACGTTGTCCCTGTCCTGCCCCAGCGATGGGCGCCCCCAAATCACCACTTTGGGGTCACCCGATGCTGGGGGGGGGGTGGACAGGTCCCATCGCCCCCATAGCCAGGGCTGTGGGTGCTGCCCCCCATAGCGTGTCCGGGGGGTCCCGTCTGCAGCCCCACAGTGGTGAGGATGAGGAGGATGAGGAGGATGCCGGGGGGGGCGCGGGGGGTGGCAGCGGGGGGCGCGGGCCCTGCATGTTAACCAGGAGCCTCCTCAAAGCTCCTTTGTGCCCCGCCAGCTCCATTGAGGCCTCTTGGCCGGGGCACACAATGGCCCCACTGTCCCCGTCCCCATCCCCCCCCATGCGCTGCCGCCCCACATCCCCCCCCACCCCCCCCAAACAGGACCTGCCCCACACCGGGATCCCCCCACAACCACCACCTTGATCCCCCCCCAATGTTGGGTCTATGGGGGTCCCATCCCCACTCTCCCCAGTGCCACCAGTGCTCAGCGCCCCAGTTTGGGATGGGGCCGGTGCTGGCCGGGAGCCGATGCGGTTGGCACCGCGCGGGCACGGGCATGGTGCCCATGGTGCTGGTGCCAACGGGACGCGGTGGGGGGGGGGGGGACGTGTCCCCGAGGCCCACATTGGACCCCCCAGGTGGGGCCGGGCCCCCCACGTCCGCGCCGGTGTCGCCGGGGGGACACCGAGCCAGGGGCCCTCGGTTAATGGGTAACCGCAGAGTGGTCACCAGTGACCGGCCCGGTTGTGGCCGTGCCCGCGGGCACCGTCCCCGCGCCGGGAACAAGCTGCAGCTTGTCACAACCCGTGTCCAGCACGGGAGCCTGGCCGGGGGCAGCGGGGCTGCAGTGACCCCGACAGCGAGGGGACACCGAAGGGGGCGGGGGGGGGGGGGCACAGAGAGGGGTGCGGGGGATAATGTGGGGGGGGGGGTGAAGAAACCCCAAAGGTGGAGGCTGGGGGGTGGAAAAGCTCCAAAGTGGGATGCAGGGACCTCAAAGAGGGTGCAGGGACCCCATAGAAGGTGCAGGGACCCCATAGAGGAAGCAGGGACCTCAAAGAGGGTGCAGGGACCCCATAGAGGAAGCAGGGACTCCAAAGAGGGTGCAGGGACCCCACAGAGGATGCAGGGACCTCAAAGAGGGTGCAGGGACCCCATAGAGGGTGCAGGACCCAAGGTGGGAAGCAGGGACTCCAAAGAGGGTGCAGGGACCCCATAGAGGAAGCAGGGACCTCAAAGAGGGTGCAGGAACCCCATAGAGGGTGCAGAATCTAAAGTGGGATGCAGGGACCCCAAAGAGGGTGCAGGGACCCCATAGAGGATGCAGGGACCTCAAAGAGGGTGCAGAGACCCCATAGAGGATGCAGGACCCAAGGTGGGATGCAGGGACCCCATAGGAGGTGTCTATTTTGCCCCATAGAAGACAGCAAAGGGAGCCCAGAGGAGCAGAAGGACTTTGGGGTGCAGAGCCCCCACCCCAGGATGCGCCGGTGCCCGTCGCTGCCTGGCATG
Source organism: Lathamus discolor (assembly GCF_037157495.1). Classification (NCBI taxonomy): domain Eukaryota; kingdom Metazoa; phylum Chordata; class Aves; order Psittaciformes; family Psittacidae; genus Lathamus; species Lathamus discolor. The sequence goes on along the minus strand of NW_027069229.1, from coordinate 46,374 downwards.
GGCAGAGCTTTGGGCACCCGGCGGCACCGGGCTCACGGTGTCTGTGGGGAGGGGGCACCGTGTCCCCGGTGTCCCCCAGGCAGGGCCCGGTGCCAGGCGGGATGTGCCACAGCCGGGACGGTGCCACCGGCACCAGCTCCGTGTCCCGGCTCCAAGGAGCTGCGCACCACCCCCCCCCCCCCGGTGCCACCACGTCCCCGTGTCCCCGGCTCGGTGCCGCGGCGGAAACGGTGCGAGGCCAAAGGCTGGCGGGGGCTGAAAGGCCCCTTCTGTGCCCGCGGCCCGGCCGCGGACAACGGGGACGGAAACGCGCCTGGCGCCGCCACCAGCCGTTTGGCACCGCCATTCATCCCCCTTCCTCTTCCTCCCGGCCGGGCAGGGCGCCGCGGACCCCCCATGGGATGGGGTGGGATGCGGGGAGCTGCCGGGATGCGGGAGGAGTTGGGAGCGGGATGGACACACGGGTGGATGGGCAGGTGCATGGAGGGATGGGGACGATGAGGGATGGGAGCGCCTGGGGATGGAGGGCGGACAGGGACACGCACAGGGATGGGTCCATCCGTCCCCTCTATCTTCTCCATCTGTCAAGTCTTACCCATCCATCCTTCCCCATCCCTCTTTCCAGCCATGCCATCTCTCCACCCACCCAGTCCTCTTCATCCATCCTCTATCTTCTCCCATCTGTTTTCCCCATCCACCTTCTCCATCCGCCCTCTATCTTCTCCATCTACTTTCTCCATCCATCTATCCTTCTCCATCTCTTTTTCCATCCCACTTCCACCCATCCCTCATTTACCTCATCCCTCCATCCTTTGTCACGCCCTTCCCAGCTGTTGCTTCTCTCCATCCATCCATCCATCATCCATTCATCCATCCATCCATCTTCACCACCCACCCACCCATTCCTCTTCTCTATCCATCCTTCTCCATCCATCTTCTCTCTCTTATTCTATTTTCTCCAGCTGTCAAGTTCTCCATCCATCCACCCATCCTTCTCCATCCCATCTTCACAGCCATTCCTTCCATCTATTCACCCATTCCTCTTCTCCATCCATCCTCTACCTCTTCCGTATGTCAGTCTTATCCATCCTTCTCCATCCATCCACCCATCCTTCTCCATCCCATCTTCCCAGCCATTCCTTCCATCCATTCACCCATTCCTCTTCTCCATCCATCCTCTACCTCCTCCATGTGTCTTACCCACCCCTCTCCACCCATCATCCCCTCGCCCATCCTCACGTCCCGTCCCCTCTTGCAGATGACGTCCTCCACCAAGGTGTTCTACAGCCAGACCACGCAGACCGAGAGCCGCCCGCTCATGGGCGCGGGGCTGCGCCGGCGCCGCGTCATGACCAAGGACGGCCGCAGCAACGTGCGCATGGAGCACATCGCCGACAAGCGCTTCCTGTACCTCAAGGACCTGTGGACCACCTTCATCGACATGCAATGGCGCTACAAGCTCATCCTCTTCTCCGCCACCTTCGCCGGCACCTGGTTCGCCTTCGGCGTCGTGTGGTACCTGGTGGCCGTGGCCCACGGGGACCTGCTGGAGTTCGAGCCGCCGGCCAACCACACGCCGTGCGTGATGCAGGTGCACACGCTCACCGGCGCCTTCCTCTTCTCCCTCGAGTCCCAGACCACCATCGGCTACGGGTTCCGGTACATCAGCGAGGAGTGCCCGCTGGCCATCGTGCTGCTCATCACCCAGCTCGTCCTCACCACCATCATGGAGATCTTCATCACCGGCACCTTCCTGGCCAAGATCGCCCGGCCCAAGAAACGCGCCGAGACCATCCGGTTCAGCCAGAACGCCGTGGTGGCCCAGCACGACGGCAAGACCTGCCTCATGATCCGCGTGGCCAACATGCGCAAGAGCCTCCTCATCGGCTGCCAAGTGACGGGCAAGCTCCTCCAGACCCACCTCACCAAGGAGGGCGAGAGCGTCCACCTCAACCAGCTCAACGTGGACTTCCAGGTGGACACGTCCTCGGACAGCCCCTTCCTCATCCTGCCCCTCACCTTCTACCACGTGCTGGACGAGGGCAGCCCCTTGCGGGACGTGGCGCTGCGCCCGGGCGAAGGCGACTTCGAGCTGGTGGTGATCCTCAGCGGCACCGTGGAGTCCACCAGCGCCACGTGCCAGGTCCGCACCTCCTACCTGCCCGAGGAGATCCTCTGGGGCTACGAGTTCACCCCGGCCATCTCGCTCTCGGCCAGCGGCAAGTACGTGGCCGACTTCAGCCTCTTCGACCGCGTGGTGGAGGCGCCGGTGCCGCGCGGCCCCCGCGAGCCCCCGCGCTTCGGAGACCCGGAGAAGGTGAAGCTGGAGGAATCCCTGCGGGAAGCGGCCGAGCGGGAGCGGGAGGGAGCAGCGCTCAGCGTGCGCATCAGCAACGTCTGAGCGCGCCGCGGGGTGGCACCGGGCATGGGGGGGGGGCACCGGGAGTGGGGTTGCCACCCGCTCCTGGAGGTGCCCCTGGTCCTGGAGGTGCCACCATTGCCCACAGAGGCCACCGGCCCTTGTGGTGCCACCAAGCTCTGGAGGTGCCACCGGTCCCGGAAGCATCCCCAGCCCTTGTAACGACACCAAGCCCGTAGGTGCCACCGGCCCTTGTGGTGCCACCAGTGCCTGGAGGGGTCTCTGGTCCTGGAGGCACCACCGACTCCAGGGGTGCCACCAGCACTGGAGATGCCACCAACCCCTTAGGGTGACACCAACCCTGTAGATGCCACCAGCATTGGAGATGCCACCAATCCCTTACGGTGACACCAGCCTCTCGTGGTGCCCCCGACCCTGTGGGTGCCCCCAGCCCTTCCCTGTCCCCCCCGCCAAGGCTGTTTCCCTCCCATGGGTGCTCCTGTTCCCATCCCCGTCCCAGCCTGCCCCTGCCGCCCCCCCCCTCCCCGAGCCCCCAGCCCCATTGCAGGACACGGCCCTGCAGGGAGATGCTGCCCTGGGGGACATGGTGGGGGGGGTCACACCTGGGGGGGGTCACCGATAATCGGATGCGTGTCCCCCCCCCGCTGCTAACGTAGAGCTCTGCTATTAACGCGCGGCCCCCCTGGCCCCATATACGTGTATAGAGAGAGCCACTAACCGGGGGGGTGGGAAGGGCCCCCCCCAACGGGCCCCAACCGCCCTGGGGGGGGGCTCAGCCTCCACTGGGGGGGCAAAGGCAAAGCGGTTACTAAATAAAGGCTGTGTTGATGGTGGGGACGGGCCTGTGTGTCCCCATGTCCCCCCCCCATTAAGCAATGCGGGGGGGGCAGAGCTGCCCCCTGTGCCCCCCCCCCCAGGGACAGGCCCCAGTCCAAGGACACAGGTTTGGTTTATTTCCAGCCCCCCCCCGTGCAAGGGGGTAACTGGGAGCAGTGGGGGGGGGGCACATTCCCACCCCCAACCACTTGGGGGGGGTCACATCAACCCCCCCCCCAGCCCTGTCCCCAAGCAGGGGATGTGGCGATGTCCCCACAGGGGAGGGGACAAAGTGGGGGACACAAAACCAACCCCCCCCCCCCAAATCCGTGTGGAGCCGCCCCGAAGGCACCGGGTGAAGCTGCAGCATCCCGAGGAGCGGTGAAATCCCGGCGGAGGGGACACCGGGAGAGCCGCAGCGGGGGGGTCACACCAGGAAGGACGACGTCTGCTTGAACTCTCCCTATGGGGACGGGGGGGGGACACATCGGTGGTGCTGGGGGACAGGGGCACCCAACTGGTCCAGCTGGGTTTGCTGGATGGGGAATGCCAGGGAGGGGGAACGCCAGGGATGGGGAAGATGGGGAATACTGGGAATAGGGAATGCTGGGGTCAGGGAATGCAGGGGATGGGGACAGGGAACAGTGGGGTTGAGAATGGGGAATGAAGGGGATGGGGAGAGAGAACACCAAGGATGCGGATAGGGAATGTCAGGGATGGGGAACAGGAACACCAGGGATGGAGAACGCTGGGGATGGGGAAGATGGAGAATACTGGGAACAGGAATGCTGGGGGTGGGGAATGGTGGGGGGTCAGGGAATGCCAGGGATGGGGACAGGGAACAGTGGGGTTGAGGACAGGGAATGAAGGGGATGGGGAGAGAGAATACCAAGGAGGAGGATGGGGAATGCCAGGGTTGGAGACAGGGAACAAGAGGGATAGGGAATGGTGGGGATAGGGATGGGGAATGGCAGGGATGGGGACAGGGAACCCTGGAGACAGGGAATGCTAGGGTTGGAGACAGGGAACAACAGGGACAAGGAATGGTGGGAATAGGGATGGGGAATGCCGAGCACGTGGGCAGGGAACACCGGGGACAGGGAATAATGGGAAATGCGTGGTTCTAAGTTACCAGCTGGGCTTAAACCACTACACCAGGGATGGGGACAGGGAATGGCGGGGATAGGGAACGGGGACAGGGAATGGCGGGGATAGGGAACGGGGACAGGGAATGGTGGGGATAGGGAATGGGGACAGGGCCCAGGGCTGGCCCCGTGCTGCCCCTCACCTGGCTGCGGTGCGAGGGTTGGCTGTAAATCACCTTCTTGCTGGAGCTGCTGCAGGAAGAGGAGGGAAGGGGGAGATGGGACAGGGACCAGACCCCCCCGTGCCCCCCCCCCAGCATCCAGTGCCTCCCGAGGAGCTTCCCAAGCCCGGTGGGAGCAGACGAGGAGGCAGCAGCGGCTTCACTTACTCTTTTCTCTCTGGAATAGAAGAAAGAGCTGGAGTTAGGGGGGGACATCATGGGGGGGACACACAGGGACATGGCGGGGGGGACATGGGGGACGCGGGGCCCTGGACTCACTGCTGAAGAAGCCCCGGCTGTAGGCAAACCAGACGCCGAAGGCCACGAGCGCCAGCACCATCAGCAGCACCACGACAGCGGCCACGATGCCGCCGACGTTGACCTCACCTGGCAAAGGGAAGGAGGGATCGGGATGGTTGAGAGTGGTCGGATCCCGGTGTGGAAAACCGGGAAGAGAGGCAGGAGCGGCCTCAGCATGAGCCCAGCACCAGCCGGGGCCAGGATCCGACCTGGATCTGGGTAGATCCAGCAGCTGAATCCAGCTTTGGGTGTCCCCAGGGGCAGTTTTCCCCTTTTCCTGTCATCAAACCAGGCTCTCGGGAATGCCAACGGGATCGTTAACACTCATTGGAGGCCATTAACGGCAATGGAGTGATGGTGCCCCCCCAGACCTGCGGCTGTTCCTTACTGGCTTCCATATGGATAGCATCAGATCTCTGGGGGGATCCTACATTGTTGCTGGCCTCGCAGGAATAGTCACCGCTGTCGGAGCTGCCGAGGGGCTGGAAAACCTGGATGGGAGCCGGGATGTGAGAGCAGGATGCAGGGAACCAGGGAGGGGATCCCCTTGTTCAGAGCCGCCCCCCCCCCCGGCAACTCACCAGCTCGCCCGTGGCGGTGTCCAGGCTGTAGGAGGAATTCCGGAAGCTGGGGCTGGATTTGGGATCGGAGGGAAGCAGCATCCCATCCTTGTACCAGCGGAAGGTGGGGGGGGGCGAGCCGTCCGTCTCGGTGCAGCGCAGCACGATCCTGCTGCCGATGGTGGCCGAGGTGGGGACATGGGCCGTGGGCTTGGAGGGCGGCACTGGGGAGCGCGGTGCGGGGGGGGCTCAGCACCGGCCCCACACCATAGCGGGGACAGGGATGAGCCAGGATGGGGGCATGGGCGCACCTTGGACAATGAGGTTCACCTCGGACTTGGCGATCTTGCTGCCGTCCCCCACCACCTCGCAGATGTACTTCCCTGTGTCCGCCCGCGTCACCGTGAGGAAGACGATGTTGTTGGGGGAGAAACGGATCCGGTTCTTGTACGGCTCTGGAAGAGAGGGAATGGCGCTGGGAATGGGTCTGGATGGACACAGGGAAAAGCCGGGGGGGGGGCGGTGCCCCACATAGACGTACCCGTCAGTACCCCCTCGTAGTAGAAGAGCACGAGCGAGGATCCCTTCTGGAACTTCCACTCGATGCGGGGGTTCTTCAATCCGAACTCATAGGCGGCACAGGGAATCTCGGCGGCTACCGGGGGGGGGGGGGGAAGAGAGGCGCTGCCGACCGGTGCCACCGGAGCGGCACCGGGAACCCCCGGCCCTCCGATGGGATAACGGGATGGGGGCACTCACGCTCGTTCTCAGGCACTTCTTTGGTCTCGTAGGTGACCTGGGCTCCCACCAGCGACACTGCGGAGGGACAAGGACCCGGCTCCGGCATCCAGCGGGATGCAGGGAGCAGGAAGGGGTCAGGGAGGTGAGCGGGGCCCCGAGGCGGCGGTGCCGGTCACCGGGGCCGGGTGACACCAACACCCGCTGGGACACGGGCTCCGGAGCTGGAAAATCCCGTCCGGCTGCTCCGGGTGCGGCGCGGCCCTGCCCGGTTTCGGGGCACTCGGACACGGACACGCCTGGGCACGCGTGGCCCCTGCCCCTCCCCGCGGCCACCGGGAACGGGCACCGAGGGTGCCCGGGTCCCTAAATCACCCCGAAACCGGGCAGGAAGAGTGATTTTGGGGTGAAACAAGGAGGAAATGGGTGTTTGGTGTCCCCAAGCATAAAGCGCTTCTCAACACAAGGGAATGCCATCGGCCGTCCGGCATGGAAAAGTCTGGAAGCGCGGCCCAGGGAGGAGGGGAAGGATTTGGGGTGAATTCAGGTGGATTCGGGGCACAAGCAGCAGGCAGGGGCCATCCCATGCGATCACCGCCGGCTCCACCGCGGCCGCCATCGGGTTAATCCCGAGCGGCTCCGGGATCGCTCCCGTACAAAAGGGCAGGAAAAGGCACCGAGGCCACGGCCCCGCACCCCGAAACTGCGGCCTTTGGAGCCGCGGCCCCGATACCGCCCGAAGGGACCCGGCCCCGGGACCCCCCCGCACCGGCGGCACCAGGAAGAGCCCCGGCCCCGGCCGGGATGTTTGTCCGCGCCGGCTTTCCGGCCCCGGGAAGTGCGGCCGGATCCACACCCTCCGGTACGGGCTCCACCAAGGAGCTCGGTACCCCCATGCCCCCGGTACCCAGAGACCCTGATCCCCCGGTTCCGCGATAACCTGAATGCGCCGGTACCGTGATACCCAGAACCATCCGGTATCGCGACACCCCGAAACGCCGGTACCCCAATAACCTCAATTATCCGGTATTGCGATACCCCGAAACCCCGGTACCGCGAATCCCCCGGTGCACAGAAAACTCGAGCCCCCGAGCCCCCGGGAACCCCAATAACCTCAATTATCCGGTACCGTGATACCCTGAACCCCCGTACCCCGGTACCCCCGGTACAGAGAACCCCCGGTACCCGCGATACTCCCGATACCCCGAACCCCCCGGTACCCGTGATACCCCCCAGTACAGCGAGCCCCCCGGTACCCCCAGTACAGAGAACCCCCGGTACCCGCAACACCCCGAACCCGCCGGTATCCCGAGCCCCCACGTGTCGCTGGGAGCGGCACCGGCTCAGCCCTCACCCGGCTCCTTTGGGGCTTTACCCGGTGCCCCCCCCCCGGGGTGACCGGTGACCAAGTTCTTTATCTCCCATAAAACCAACCACAAACCGCAAACAACGGGGCGGTGCCGCCGAGCCCTAACGGGGCTCCACCGGGGCGGGAGGGCTCCGCAGGGTCACCAAGAGCCCGTTATGGCGGTGTCCGGTAGCACCGGAGCCCGGAACGCGCCCGTGTGTCCCGAACCCCCGGTACCGGGCCCCCCCCACCATACCCCCGGTACCGGGCCCCCCCCCATACCCCCGGTACCGGAGCCCCGGGGCCGTGGTCCGGGCACCCCCTGCCCCCCCCGGCACTCACCGGCCGCCCCGAGGAGCAGGAGCCAGGGCCCGGGGCCGCCCCGCGCCGCTCCAGCCATCGCCGCCGCCGCGCCCGCGCCAGGTGCGGCCCCGCCCCGCCCAGGTGGGCCCCGCCCCCCCCCGAGGGGCTGGACCAACCGGGTGCCGCCCCTCCACCAGGTGCTGCGGAGCCCCGCCCCTCAGCCATGAGCCATTGGCTACGCCGCCTGTCAGAGTCAAGAGGGGACGCGCCCCACAACCAATGATGGGCAGGCTCCGCCCCACAGCGCTGATGCGATTGGCTAGGGCCAAGAGGCCGCGCTGGAGACAGGTGTGAAAAAGGATTGGGCGGAGCAAAGCCTGCTGGCCAATCAAAGAGCGCTCTTTAACTTCTAGCCAATGGGCGCGCCTTGCGTCCATCGCCGCGGCCCTCAGGCGGGGAAACCCGGGCGTTGCCATAGCGACGGGGCCTGCGGCCTCTTCAGACCCCGAGCGGCTCCCGGTGCCCCCCCCCCGCCATTCCAGCGCCTTCCGGTATCCCGGGGGGGGGGGGAGGGGATTTGGGGTCCCCCCCATGCCCAAGGCTCCCATGGGTGCCATGGGTGGCTCCGATGGGTGCTGGGGGGGGGAGGGGGGGGGAATGAGCCGCGGGCTCTGGAAAAACAAATCACTATTTTTATTTATTTTTTGCCTTTTTTTTGTTGGTTTTTTTTTTTTTTTTGTTGGTTTTTTTTTTTCGTTAAATTCAGAGTTTAAAAAAAAACCCGTCTGGCCCCGGGGGGGGAGGGGTGGGGGTGGGGGCGGGGCAGCCGCAGCGGGAAGGGGGGGGGGGGAGGGGGACACACACGGACCCCGGGGACCCCCAACACCACCCCGGGAGGGGGTGTCCCATGGGGGGGGGGGGGACGGGGACATCACGGGCGCAGGCGGGGGGGGGGGGGGGGGCAGGCAGTGCATTGGGGGGGGGAGGGGAGATTGGGGGGGGGGGGATATGGGGGGGCCGGCGCCCGCCTGGCCGAGAGCGTGTGCACGAAGCGCGGGGGGGTCTGGGGACACATGAAGTTTATGGGGGGGGGCACAGGGGGACACGGCGGGGGTGGGGGGGAACACAAACCAAAGGGGAGGGTCCTCATGTCACGGGGGGGGGGGGGGGGGGTGGTGTTTGGGGGTGCTGGAGGGGGGGGGCGGGGAGTTGTGGGTCGCAGGGGGGGGGGGTGTCCCCCGTGTCCCCCCCCCCCGTCCCCGCTGTCCCGTCAGTGGGTGTCGTTCTTGATGACGATCTCGACGCCGTGCTGGCGGAGCTGCGCCCGCAGGATCAGGTTCTTGTTCTTCAGGTCCTCAACCTGGCACCGGGATGGGGGCACCCATGGAAAAGGGGGGGGGTCAGGACAAGCATGGACCCCCCCCCACCCCACCCTCATTGGGTAAAGGGACCTAAATCCGCGTTGTCCCCCCCCCCCCTCCTCACCTGCTGCCGCAAGACCTCGTTGTCCATCTGGAGCTGGTCGAGGCCCTGCAGCTCCTCGGAGAGGCGGTGGTTGCTCTGCCGCAGCTCCTGGATGTAGTCGCAGGCTTTGGACAGGATCCCACCCTTGCTCTAGGACCGGGATACATGGGGTGAATGGGGGGCAGCGGCACCCCACAGAGCCCACCCCGAGCCCCACAGCGCCGCGGGGACGAGGGGGGTCCGCACCTGCCCTGACTTGGTGTTCTCCATGGAGCAGTCGGGGATGATCTTGGAGAGCTGCACGATCCAGTTGTTGATCTTGTCCCGGCGCCGGCGCTCCACTGCCGGGGGCATGGAGGGGTTGGGGGGCAGCAGGGCCCTGAGACACCCCCCCCATCCCTAAACCAGCCCCCCCCGCCTGGGCTGGGGGTCACTGTCCCCTGTTGTGCTGGACCCAGTCCCCAGGGGTGGCAGAATGGGCCCGTTTTGGGTCAAATCAGCATCTTTTAGGGTGCCCTCGGGGCTCCCCGAAGGAGGTTTTAACAAGAGCTTTGGGGTGTCTCCTTCGGGCTTTTCCATCCAGGAATTGGGAGCCGGCAGCGGTAACCCAGTGCTGGCTGTGCTCCCGCACCGCATCCCACCATCCCGCATGGGACATGGATGCTCCCCCCCCATCCCGCTGCCCGGTACCTTCGTTGTGCTGTGCCCGGCGCTTCTCATCCCGGGTGGCTCGTGGTGCCTCCGACTTCCTGGGGGAACACCGGCGGCGTCGGTCCTGGTGATCCCGGTGAGGATCCGGCTCCATCCCAGCCCTCCCCATGCCGGCATGGGGGATGGATCGGGGTGATCCAGCCCGCTCCGAAAGCACCGGAGCATCCCCCAGCCACGTGCCAGGGGATCCAGGAGCGGAAGGGGGATCCGGGAAGGATCGGGGCGGGGGGGATCTGGGGGCAGATCCGGTACTCACGGGGAGTAGGGGTGGGCACGGGGGGCGATGGACCTCTGCGGGCCCCCCTGCAGCACCTCCTGCGGCGACATCATCACAAAGAACTGCCCTAAAGGACCCAAACCACCACGGGGTGAGGCGAGGAGCACCCCAAAACGGGCCACGACCCCCCCACCCCGGATGCCCTGCACCGTACCCGTAGGGGTCGGCTGCCCTAGGAGGGCCTCCGAGTTCTGCGTGGTGACGACGGCGGTGGCCGTGGTACCCGCGCCGGCCGAGGTGCTGGTGTCGGCCACGGCCGTGGTGGGGAAGTAGGTGTAATGGGTCTCAGTGGCCGTGGCCTCCGTCTCCACCGCATCCTCGCTGGTGAAGGCGCCCTGGATGACGGCCTGCAGCGGGGGGAGCACAGCGGTGCCGCGGTGGGACAGGGCACCGGAGACGGTCCCCGCCACGCTCACCGCCACCGGCACCCACCTGTGTCATGGACTGGGTGGCGGGGTAGCCGCTGATGGCGCTGGTGCCCTCCGTCTGCCCGTCCAGCTGCCCGTCAGCCACTTGGATCACCCTGTACATCACCTACCGAGAGCGCGGGGCTGCAGGGACCGGCCGGCGCCACCGGGCCCCCCCCCAGCCTGCCCCCCGGTGCTCCTGGTGCCCATACCTGCGTGCCACCGTTCTCCGTGCGAAACACATACTTGATGTTGGGGTCGGGGAAGGTGGCTGCAGACTGGATGCTGGCAATGGCGACGCTGGTGGGATCCTCCCCTGTGGCCACTGCACCTTAAGGCAAGAAGAAGGTTTAGGGAGGCACTGGCACAGGGTATCCGAGGAATGGGGATGCTCCGGCCCCGGCAGTGCTCAAGGCCAGGCTGGACACAGGGGCCTGGAGCAAGCTGCTCCGGTGGAAGGGGTCCCTGCCCGTGGCAGGGGTTGGAGCTGAAGGAGCTTTAAGGTCCCTTTATCCCGAATCATTCCATGATTCTGCCCCATGACAGGGAAAGGGCCAAGGCGAGAGGTCCCTGTGATGCTGAGGGTGGGCTCAGCGCTGCTCCCTCCTCTCTCAGGGACAAGGACAGGGCCTGGTGTTAAATGCCTCCGGCCACTTACCGGTGCTAAACTGCGCACGGCCAGGGCTAAACCGGGGCAGCAGGAGCCCCAAACCCCCTCACAGCCCCCCTCATACCCCAGAGGGGGTCCCCACTCACCTTCCTGGATCTGCACCGTTCCCTCTTCCGTCTCAGCTGCTTTCTGCTGCCTGCAAGGAGAGGAGCAACGGGTCAGGGACCCCCCATAGCCCATTGCTGGGGACCCCCCATAGCCCATTGCTGGGGATCCCCCATAGTCCGTTACTAGGGACCCCATAGCCCATTGCTGGGGACCTCCTTCAACCCATTGCTGGGGATCCCCCATAACCCATTATTGAGGACCCCAGAGCCCATTGTTGGGGACCCCACAGCCCAGCACTGAGGATCCCCCATAATTCATTACTCAGGACCCCAAAGCCCATTGCTGGGGATCCCCCCATAGCCGTTATTGAGGGCCCCACAGCTGATTGCTGGGGATCCTGACAGCCCATCACTGGGAATCCCCCATAGCCCACTGGAGGGGATCCCCCACAACCCATTATTGGGGACCCCACAGCCCATTGCTGGGGAACCCCCATAGCCCATTGTTGGGGACCCCACAGCCCAGCACTGAGGATCCCCCATAATCCATTACTCAGGACCCTATAGCCCATCACCAGGGACCCCAAAGCCCATTGCTGGGGACCCTCATAGCCCATTACTGAGGACCCCCATAGCCTATCGCTGGGAATACCCCATAGCCCACTGGAGGAGATCCCCCACAACCCATTATTGGGGACCCCACAACCCATTGCTGGGGATCCCCACACCCCATTATTGGGGACCCCACAACCCATTGCTGGGGACCCCACAGCTCAGCACTGAGGATCCCCCATAACCCATTACTCAGGACCCCAAAGCCCATCGCTAGGGATCCCCCCATACCCCTTATTGAGGGCCCCCCGTCCCATTACTGGGGACCCCCCGTCCCACCCCATGCACAGCCCCCCCCCGGGCCCCATCTCACCCCTTCATCGCTCCGCTCCGACGGGCATCCGCGGGGCAGACGCAGAGGAGGCTCCGGCTTCACAGCCCTGCAGGGGCAGAGGGGGCTCAGCCGGGGCCGCTCCTTCATCCCCATCCTCCTCCTCCTCCCGCTGTCACCGGCACCGGGCCGGGCCCGGCTCCACCGGCACCCCCCGTGCCCTGGGGGGGCCTGCTCCGGGCCGGCCCCGCTTCAGCCCTGCGGTGCCGGTGCCCGGGCCCGGGGCCGCCCCGCCGCGACCCCGGTTCCTTTGTCCCGGTTGCGGCGCCGGGAGCGGGGGTCCCGCAATGGTGGGGGGGGGGGGGGGGGCGCGGTGCGGGACCCCCCCCCCCCGCGGGTTGAGCCCCGCGGCACCCCCCGGTCCCGGCGCCCGGTGCCCCCCGTCGGGCCCGAGCCGCCGGCGGGCGCAGAGCCGGGTGTCAGGGCCGGGGGAGCGGTGACAGGCGCGGGGGGGGGCGCGGGGGGGGCGCGGGGGGGGCTGACAGGGCCCGGGGGGGGCGGCGGGACCCGGAGCACGGAGCCGGGGGGGGGCCGCGCCCCGGCGGCAGCGCTGGGCCTCGGCCGGGCCCCGCACCCCCGCGGCCGGAACCGGCCCCGCGGCTCCGCGGCGGGGAGGGGGAGGGGGGGGCGGTGTCGGCCCGGCCCTGCCCCCCCCCCCCCCCGCCGCCCCCCCCCCCGCGGTCCCGGCGCGGTCCCGGCGCCCCCCGCCCCCCGCCCCCGGTACCTGTCCGCGCCGGGCCGCCCTGCGCGCGCTCGGCCCCTTGTCTCGCCATGGAGCCCCGCACATGCGCACGGGGCGGCCGCGCCGCCATGGCGGGTCCGGGCGGAAGCGGCGCCGGTGACCGCCCCCTTCACGCCTCCGCCGCCGCCATCTTGGGGCCGGGCACGGCGCCATCTCAGCGCGCGCGGCCGCCATCTTACACGGCGAAGCTCGGCGGCTTCCCCCCCACCACCACCACCCCCGCCGCCATCTTGGGTGAGGGCAGCGCCATCTTGGAGCCGGGCACCATCCGCTGCGCTCCGCGCCCCGCCCGGGGGAACCGGCGCGGCTCCCGGTGCCGACCCCGCGCGGTGAGGACCCCCCCTCCCCGCCCCCCCCGCCCCCCGGCCCGGCCCTCGGAGCGCCTCGGGGCCGCGCACCCCCGCCGCGGCCTGAGGCCGGCGCGGCCGCCGCCATGTTGTGCTGAAGGAGGCCGCGGTCGGTACAGAAAGCCCAGCGCCTTTATTGCCCCTCCGCCCCGGGGCCCACCGCCCGCCGCGGGCCCGCCCGGCTCCCCCCGGGCTCCGCCGCGGCCGGGCCGGCGCTCCCCGGCTCCCCGCCGCCGTACGTCCGGCTCCGGCGCACCGGGGCCCGGCCCGGCGGCTGCTCCGCGTCCAGGGACGCGCTGCCCCGCGCCCGCCAGCCCGCCCGCCTCAGCGCGGGGCCGGGGGCAACGGGAGGCCCCTCCGGTGCCGCCGCCTCCTCCTCGGCCTCCTCCTGCCCCGCGGGGCCCGGCGGGGCCGTGGCGAAGTGCGGCTTGGGCGGCACGACGGGCACGGAGCGGGCCTGCAGCACGGCCGCGGCGCGGGTGGCCAAGCGCAGCACGGCCGCGGGCTCGGGCAGCACCGGCGGCTCCGGGCGCCCCGGCCCCGCGCTGCCGCCGCAGGGAAGCGGGGCTGGAGCCTCCGGTTGCGGTTCCCCTGCCCCAGGCTCCCCCACGGCCTCTTCGACGTCCTCATGCGAGGCGTCGGGACCCGGCCCCGCGCCCGCACGGGCCCCGCTGCCGGGGTCAGTTCTGGCTCCGTGCCCCCCGGTGCCCGGTGCCGCAGTGCGGTCCCCAGCCCCCGGAGCATCCTCTGCGGCCGGTACCGGGCTCCCCGGGGGCTCCGGCGCTGCCGCCAAGGGGCTGAGGTCGTCGTGGGCGCTGAGGAAGAGCTCGTCCGAGTCGGTGTCGTCGGGCGCCAGGAAGAACATCTCGTCCATGCACTCCTCGATGGACAAGTAGCTGCAGGGCGGCTCCGCCGGCGGCTCCCCCGGCTGGGACACGGAGACAGGGGCAGGGCGAGGGTGACACCGAGCACGATGCCACCGTGTCCCTTCCGCCGCCATCACATCCCTGCCCCTTCCAGCCCGTTACATCCAATCCATGCCCATCCTTGTCTCTTCCGTTCCTATCTCCTCTCCATCCCAGCCATTCCATGGCCGTCCCATCCCTGTTCCCTCCATCCCTGTGGATAGGATGTGTCCATCCTGCCCCGTCCCATCTCTGTTCTCTTCATGCTCATCCCTGTCCCTTCCGTCCAATTCCCATTCTCTCCATCGCATGTGTATCCCCTCCGCCCCATCCCTATGCTCTCCATCCGCAGTGTCCATCCCATCCCATCCCTGTCCCCTCCATCCAATTCCCATCTCCTCCATGTTTACCCTGTCCCTTGCATCCCCATCCTCTCCATCCCGTCACTGCCACCTGCATCCCATCCCCATTCCTTCCCTTCCATCCCTGCTGTGTCCATCCTCTCCTATCCCATCCCTGTTCTCCTCATGCTCTTCCCTGTCCCATCCAGTTCCCATTCCCTCCATCATACCTTTGTCCCCACTGTGTCCATCCCATCCCTGTCCCTTCCATCCAATTCCCATTCCCTCCATCACATCTCTGTCCCCACTGTGTCCATCCCATCCCTGTCCCTTCCATCCAGTTCCCATTCCCTCCATCACATCTCTGTCCCCACTGTGTCCATCCCATCCCTGTCCCTTCCATCCAATTCCCATCCCCTCCATGTTTACCCTGTCCCTTGCATCCCCATCCCCTCCATCCCGTCACTGCCACCTGCATCCCATCCCTGTCCCTTCCATCCAGTTCCCATTCCCTCCATCACATCTCTGTCGCCACTGTGTCCATCCCATCCCTGTCCCTTCCATCCACTTCCCATCCTCTCCATCCCAATCCCCTCCATCCGCACCGTGTCTCCCCCATCCCAGGGGCTGTCCCCCTGCCTCCGCACTCCCGCCCCATTCCCGAGCCCGGCGCTGCAGCTCACGTTCATGCACCCGCTCTCCATCCCGTCCTCGCTGGCCGCCAGCCCCTCGCCCTCACCCGCGGTGCCCGGCGCCAGCTCCCGCTCCCCCTGCTCCCCGGCGCCCTCCAGCCAGGGCTCGGGGGTGTCCAGGAAGGCGAAGGAATCGCGGAGCTCCATGGAGAGGCGGCTCCCGGCCGCGGGGGACGGGGGCACCGGCTCTGGAGCATCCCCCCCGGCATCCGGCTGCGGGGCGAGGGCGCCGGTGCCCAGTGCCGGGCAGGGCAGCCCCCGGGTCAGGCGGCACAGGTTGGCTGTGATGTGCGGGGGGACGCTGACCAAGAAGGGCATGGAGATGTGGACCCCGCTGCCCTTCTGCGCTCGGCTGCGCCCGGCCCGGGGGGTGCTGGGCTCCGAGTGGGCGCTGCCGTCGCCCTGCGGCTGCTCCGGGGGCTCCTCGCGGCCCTCGCCCGGCTCCCGGCAGTGCCCCGGCGGCACCGGGCACGAGTCGAAGCTTTCCCGGCGCTGCGGCGGCTTCCCCGGGTGCGGCTCCTCCGGACAAGGGTCCCCTGCGCCTGGGGCGGCACGGTCGGGCTCTGCGGGTGCTCGTCCACCACATCCCGTCCCGTCCCATCACACCTCATCCCATCCTGTCCCATCCTACCCCATCCCGTCCCATCACACCCCAACCCATCCCACCCCATCCCATTCCATCCAGTCCCACCCCCATCCCATCTCATCACACCCCATCCTACCCCATCCCATCCCGTCCTACCCCATCCCATCCCATCTTGTTCCATCCTACCCCATCCTATCCTGTCCCACCCCATCCCGTCTCATCACACCCCAACCCGTCCCATCCCATCCCACCCTGTCCCATTCTCTCCCATCCCACCCCATCCCATCCAGTCCCACCCCCATCCCATCCCATCACACCCCTCCTGTCCCATCCCATTCCATCCCACCGCACCCCACTGCACCCCACCCCATCGCACCCCATCCCATCCCACTCCATCCTATCCCACCCCATCTCCACATCCCCACCCCAAGGCGCATCCTCCTCTCACCATCGCCAGTGGAGGGGACGGCGCTGAGCGAGTCCATGCTCTTGGCCGGCCGCAGGCTCCTCGCGCCGCACTTGTCCTCTGGGGTGAGGAAGGGGAGCGGAGATGTCCCCAGAGCCCGCATGTGGGGCCCTGTCCCCGAGCCATGGGGTCCCTCCTCCTGGCGACAGCATCGGGCCCCACCTTTCTCCTCCAGCGCCTTCACCTTGCGCTTGGCCTCGTGGCTGGAGCGGCCGAGGTGGAAAATGGATCTCCACTTCCTGGCCTTGAGGGAGCCCTTCCTCCTGCGGGACCGGGGCACGAGGACATGTGTGTGCACGAGGACACGGGTGTGCACGAGGACACGCGTGTGCACGAGGACACGGGAGTGCACGAGGACATGGGTGTGCATGAGGACACAGGAGTGCACAAGGACGCGTGTGCACGAGGGCATGGGTGTGCACGAGGACACGGGAGTGCACGAGGACACAGTTGTGCACAAAGACACGGGAGTGCAGGACACACGTGTGCATGAGGACATGGGAGTGCACGAGGTCACTGATGTGCACGAGGACATGCGTGTGCAGAAGGGCATGGGTGTGCACAAAGACATGGGAGTGCAGGACACACATGTGCATGAGGACACAGGAGTGCACAAGGACGCGTGTGCATGAGGACACGGGAGTGCACGAGGACACGGGTGTGCACAAAGACACGGGAGTGCAGGACACGCGTGTGCACGAGGACATGGGAGTGCACGAGGACACGGGTGTCCCCATAGGGCACTGGCTCCCACCTGTGGTCGCTGAGCTCGATGATGGTGTGGTAGGGCCGGATCGGGGGGGGGCCATCGCCCTGGCTCAGCGCCGCTGGCACATGGTACGGTGGCGGCTGCCCCCCCCCGGCCAACAGCAGGGACCGGCGGGGGCTCTCGGCTGCTGCTGCCACCAGAATGCGGTGTTAAGGAGCCAATGGGCCCCCCCGGCCACCCCCCACCCCCCCCCCCTTGCCCCATAGGACGAACCCTGGAGGGGAGCATCCCCAAAGAGCTGCTCCACGTGGGTGAGGATGAACTCGACCACGATGGACTGGACGCGCACCTCCATGAATGCTGCGGTGCCGTTGAAGCCCGACGCCTCGATGTCCTTGGACCTGTCACGGCCTTGGGGTCACCCCCCTGTCCCCATGCCCTGTCCCTGTCCCCAGCGCTGTCCCCGCTCACCGCAGCAGGTTGGGGGCCCACACGATGGCCAGGTTCCTGGCGTGCATGTTGGTCCGGCTGCTGTGGGCCGCCATGCGCAGGAGGTGCCGCATCAGGAACTCCAGGGTCCTGCGGCACCAGGGGCATCAGGGACAGCAGCACCCATGGGTGCCACCGCGTCCCTCCCTGCTTTGTCCCCCCCCTTTTACCTGTAGTGGGGCACGGGCAGCTCCTTCAGCACCTCCTTGATCTTCACCAGGCGAGCTTCCTCCATCTGGATGGCCACTGCATCCTGATGGGCACCGGGAGCCGGTGACCGAGCGCCGGCTCCCAGTGTGGGGGTGACCGAGTGCCACCTCTTGGGCTGGGGACGGGGTTGGGGACAGGCGCTCACAGCGAACTTGTGGTAGAGCTGGTAGGTGAGCAGCGGGTTGGGCAGCTCCCGGCAATAGGCTTTGCACAGGGAGCTCACGCAGTGGATGTCCTGCAGGTAAACGTCCCTGCGCAGGTCGGGGCAGCGCTCGCTCTCGAACTCCTGCCTGCGATGGGATGGGAATGGGAATGGGGATGGGGATGGGGATGCGGGATCCCCCGCTCTGGCTCTGCTGGGGTGTCCCAAGGGCTGTTGTGGTTGCCGAGGACCAGGCACAGCCCCGATGGGCTGGCAATGGGGTGGGTTGGTCAAGGGGGGCCTTGGTGGCATGGGGGGGATGGTGGGAATGGGGGCGCATTGGGAATGGTGGGGACTGGGGGATGCTGGGGATGGGGCATGGCAGGGGCAGGGGATGCTGGGGACACTGCGGGTACAGGGGATGCTGGGGACACTGCGGGTACAGGGGACGATGGGGACACTGCAGGTACAGGGGATACTGGGGACACTGCGGGTCAGGGGATGATGGGGACACTGCGGGTACAGGGGGTGATGGGGACACTGCGGATACAGGGGACGATGGGGACACTGCGGGTACAGGGGATGATGGGGGCACTGCGGGTACAGGGGATGCTGGGGACACTGCGGGTCAGGGGATGATGGGGACACTGGGGCTATGGGGTGTGGGAGCCATTGCGGGTAGAGGGGATGCGCCAGCATGGGGAAAGGGGAAAAGTGCAATCCCTGGAGCCGGTAGGGGTGGGAGAGTGGGAAGGAAACGGGAATTGAACAGGGAGAAGGAAGGAGGGGAAGGGCTGGAGCCGGGGCTGCGGGATGGGAGGGGCGGGCCACGGGGATGGAGCTGGGTTGGCTCCTGAACTGGACCCATCCCCATCGCCCTCCCACTGCATTCCCGCTTCCCCCTGTCTCATCCCACCAACACCCCACCTGCTCCCGTGCCCTCATTTCCCTCCTTCCTGCTCCCATCTCCATCCCATTCCCATCTTCCTCCTGTTTGATCCTGTCCAGTCTCCAGCTCCATCCCGGCTCCCTCTGATCTCCATCCCTTTATCTCCATCCTTTCTCCCTTATCTCCATCCCAACTGCTCCAGCTCCGTCCCATCTGCTACTGTTCCTGTCATCTTCATCCCATCTATTCCTGTCTCCATCATCTCCATGATTTCTCCATCATCTCCATCCCATCCACCCTTGTCTCCAGCTCCATCCCTTCTCCGTCATCTCCATCCCAACTGCTCCAGCTCCACCCCATCCACTCCTGTCCCCATCCTCTTCATCCCATCTCTTCCTGTCTCCATCATCTCCTCGTTTTCTCCGTCATCTCCATCCCATCCACTCTTGTCTCCATCTCCACCCTTTCCCCATCATCTCTATCCTTTCTCCACCCGCTCCATCCCCATCCCCTCCGGCCCCGCTCACCGCAGCCGCTGGATGTTGGAGGACACCCCGGAGAGCCGGTAGATCCCATCCACCACCCCGTGCTGCTCCACGAACTCCGTGCAGCTCCTCAGCACCTGCGGCACTGGGGGGCGAGGGCCCAGCCCCGTCACCCCCCGTCACCCCCATCCCCGGCCCCCCTGGCCCATTCTGGGACCCCCGAACCTCAGAGGGGCCTCACCGGAAGCACCCGATTGCGGCGCTGCCCGAGCACCGGTGACGCAACCGCGGTGAGACCCAAGCCGGCACCCCCGGCACCCCCGGTGCCCCCGCGCTCACCGTCCTGCCCCGAGCGCTGCAGCAGCTGCAGGAGGTCGCAGCCGAAGACCCGCTCGCGGGCACCGCCCTTGCGCCTCGCCTTGTGCCGCGACATGGCTGCGATCAGCCCCTGCCCATGGCCGGCACCGGCGCCGCACCCGGGGCGCAGCGGGCGGAAGCACCCGGGGAGGAAGTGCCGGGGCCGGGGGAGCCGCGAGGCCTCTGCTGGCTCCGGGGCGCAGCAGGAAGGTGGCGGCTGCCCGCGAGGCGCTTCCTGCTCCCGGCACCTCCAAACCGCAGGCAACGAGCACCAGCGAGCACCAACGGCGTGAGCGCACCAATATCATGTGTGCAGCAACACTCACCAGAGAGCACCAACGGTGTGAGCGCACCAATGTCATGTGTGCACCAACGCTGTGAGTGCACCAATGATCACCAGTGCTCACCAATGTCATGTGTGCACCAACGGTGTGAGCGCACCAATGATCATCAGTGCTCACCAATGTCATGTGTGCACCAACGGTGTGAGCGCACCAATGATCACCAGTGTTCACCAATGTCATGTGTGCAGCAACGCTCACCAGAGAGCACCAACGGTGTGAGCGCACCAGTGCTCATGTGTGCAGCAACACTCACCAGCGAGCACCAACGTTGTGTGTGCACCAACGTTGTGTTCACCAATGCTCACCGGTGCTTGTGTGTGCACTAATGCTTGTGTGTGCACCAATAATCACCAGCAAGCACCAGCATTGTGTCTGCACCAACACTTGTGTGCACCAATGCTCACCAACACTTGTGTGTGCACCATTGTATGTGCACCAGCACCCACCAGTGCTCACCAATGCTTGTGAGTGCACCATTGTATGTGCACCAACACTCACCAGTGCTCACCAATGCTTGTGAGTGCACCAACACACACCAGTGCTTGTGCACAGGCACCAACACCTGGGTGCCCTTGTGCTGGTGCTCGCGCACGCTCGTGCGCACACCAGGATGTGCTCGTCCCTGTGCTGGGGCTGCTCGTGCGCGCGCACACGGGAGCTTGCGCAAGCTCCGGGGCACCCACGTGGGCTCCGTGCGCTCCTGCTCCTCGTGCACCAGGGTGCGCGCAGCCATGTGCAGAGCGTGCTTGTGCACACCTGTGCCGTATGTGTGCGTGCGTGTGCCATACGTGTGCACGCTTGTGCCATACGCGTGCATGCTTGTGCATGCTTGTGCCATATGTGTGCATGCTTGTGCCATACGTGTGCGTGCGTGTGCCATAAGCATGCAGGCTTGTGCATGCTTGTGCCATATGTACGCACGCCTGTGCCATATGTGTGCATGCGTGTGCCATACGCGTGCACGCTTGTGCCATATGTGTGCACGCTTGTGCCATACGCGTGCATGCTTGTGCATGCTTGTGCCATACGTGTGCACGCTTGTGCCATACATGTGCGTGCGTGTGCCATAAGCATGCACGCTTGTGCATGCTTGTGCCATATGTGTGCACGCTTGTGCCATATGTGTGCACGCTTGTGCCATACAAGTGCATGCTTGTGCATGCGTGTGCCGTACGCGTGCACGGTTGTGCATGCTTGTGCCATATGTGTGCACGCCTGTGCCATACGTGTGCGTGTGTGTGCCATACGTGTGCACGCTTGTGCCATGTGTGCACGCTAGTGCCATACGTGTGCACACTTGTGCCATACATGTGCACGCTTGTGCCATGCGTGTGCACACGTGTGCCATATGCGTGCACGCCTGTACTCACTCACACGTGCTCGTGTGCCCATCCTTGCACACGCTTCGGACACGGGGTCCCAAGGCCCGCAGGGGTTTATTTACAAGCGGGGCCGCAGCAGCGGGGGGGGCCCCGTCCTATACAGGGTCTGTACACGGGGACACGCGTCCCGGGGACCCCCATCACCAGCCCCACGCATGGGGGCGCCCCACTGGGGGCTGCCAAGGGGGGTTTCGGGGGGGGGTTGTGTGTTTCAGGGTCCGGGTTTTGGGGGGGTGAGAGGGGACAGAAGCGCCCCAAGTGCAGGGGCTGCCGCGGGCAGGAGCCGGCCCAGAGTCCGAGGGGGGGCTTGGGGGGGTCGGGGGGCTCCTGCCCCGTCCTTGGGGTGTCCCCATGCCCGGGGGGGGGGGGGGGGTGCGGTGCCGCCGTCACCTCCTCGGCCCCCGGCGCTGTGCCCGCAGGCAGGGGGTGCGCACGGAGCGTGTCACCCTGTGCCCGCAGCAGGGTGGTGCTGGGGGGGGGGCCCATAGCGGGGGTTCGTGTCCCCCCCCCCCCCACTTCCATCCGCAGCGGCTCACACGAGGTGCCCGCGGCCGTTGATGTAGATGCCGTTGGTGGTGGGCTTGGCCTGGAGCATCCCGTTCTCCTGCACGAAGTGGGTCATGGCCTGCTTGATGGGGTCCTCGCCGCCGCCATCCTCCTCCTCCTCCTTGGGCTCCTTCCCCGGCGGCGCCGCCGGGACCTCGGTCTGGGTCTCGATCTCCCGCACGGTCGAGAGCGTGGAGTAACTGCGGCCCTCGGGCTCCTCGCTCTGCGGACGGGGGTGGGTCACGCACGGGGAGGGGTTCGGGCACCCCGAGGTGGGGTTTGCACCCGTGAAAGGGGTTGGGCGTGTGCGAGGGGGGGTGCACCCATAGAGGGGGGGCGCTGGCAGCTGCAGCCATGGGGTGGGACCCCCAAAGCCCCCCCCCCCCCCAGTCCCTACAGCCTCCCATAACCCCCCGTATCCTTCCATAGCCCCCCATGGCCCCCCGGTGCTCACCATGGCGGAGCAGATGCTGGTGCCGCGCAGGCTGTCCCCCCGCAGGCTGTCCCCCCGCAGGCTGCCCTGGCGGCTCTCGGCCCGCAGCTGCAGCGTCTCCTCCAGCTGCAACAGCCCCGTTAGACCCAGCAGCCCATGGACCGGCCCCACAGACACCCCATGGACACCCCATAGACCGGCCCCACAGACACCCTGTGGAGCAGCCCCACAGACACCCCGTGGAGCAGACCCGTGGACACCCCATAGACCGGCCCCACAGACACCCCATGGAGCAGACCTATTGACACCCTGTGGACCTGCCCCATGGACACCCCATGGACCAGCCCCATAGACAACTCATGGAGCAGCCCCATGGACACCCCAAGGGCCAGCCCCACAGACACCCCAGGGACACCCCATGGACTGGCCCCATGGTCACCTCATGGATCTGCCCCATTGACACCCCATGGACCAGCCCCATGGACACCCCATGGACGAGCCCCATGTACACCCCAGGGACCTGCCCCAAGAACACCTGTTGAGCAGCCCCATTGACACCCCATGGACTTGCCCCAAGGACACCCCATGGAGCATCCCCATTGACACCCCATGGACCTGCCCCAAGGACGCCCCATGGAGCACCCCCATTGACACCCCATGGATCGGCCTCATGGGCACTCCATGGACTGGCCCCACAGACACCCCATGGACCGGCCCCATGAGCACCCCATGGACCGACCCCATAGACACCCTATGGACCAGCCCCACAAACACCCCATGGACCAATCCCATGGGCACCCCACTCTCTGCTTCTCCTCCTTCAAGACCTCCAAACCCAGACCCCTGGATGCCCCAGCACCCATTGCCGCAGTGATCCCAACACCCATCACCCAGAGCAGCCCTGGGCACACAACCCATCCATCGTCCCCAAAACCCATCACCAAAGTGCCCCCAGACTCAGTTCCGTGGGTCCCCCACCCCTGACCCACAGCCCCCCCAGGCCCCCCCTTCATCACCTGGGCGCGTGTGTCCGTGCTGTGGCTCGAGTGCAGGCGGCGGATGGAGTTCTCCCGGGTGAGGGTCAGCTCCTCCTCACTGGGGAGATGCAGGGGGGTGCTCAGCACCAGCCCCCCGTGTCCCCCCCCATCGCCCCATTTCCCCCCATGTCCCCCCGCACCCGTCCCCAGCTCTTACTACTTCTCAGAGATGCGCTTGGTCTTGCGCTTGTGGTAGAGGGTCATGACGACCACGACGACGACGAGGACGCAGAGCAGGACGGCGGCGATGACGCCCACCACCACCACCGAGGCCGAGACCAGGTCCACCTTCCGCACCTCATCATCTGCAGGACACCCGCGGCGGGGAGGAGATGGGAGGTAAATGAAGAGACGGGAGTATCCATGGGTGGGTGAGTCCATGGATGGATGGATGGGGTGGTGGATGGATGGATGATGGATGGATGGATGGATGGATGATGGATGGATGATGGATGATGGATGGATGGAGGGATAATGGATGATGGATGGATGGATGGAGGGACAGATGGATGGATGATGGGTGATGGATGGATGGATGGATGATGGATGGATGATGGATGATGGAGGATGGATGGATGATGGATGGATGGATGATGGATGATGGATGGATGATGGATGATGGATGATGGATGATGGATGGATGGATGATGGATGGATGGATGGATGGATGGATGGATGGATGATGGATGGATGGATGGATGATGGATGGATGGATGATGGATGGATGATGGATGGATGATGGATGGATGGATGATGGATGATGGATGGATGGATGATGGATGGATGGATGGATGGATAGATGGATGGATGGATGGATGGATGATGGATGGATGGATGGATGGATGGATGGATGGATGATGGATGGATGGATGGATGGATGATGGATGGATGGATGATGGATGATGGATGGATGGATGATGGATGGATGGATGGATGGATAGATGGATGGATGGATGGATGGATGATGGATGGATGGATGGATGGATGGATGGATGATGGATGGATGGATGATGGAGGATGGATGATGGAGGATGGATGGATGATGGATGGATGAATGATGGATGGATGGATGGATGATGGAGGATGGATGGATGGATGGAGGGATGGATGATGGATGGATGAATGATGGATGGATGATGGATGGATGGATGGATGGATGATGGATGATGGATGGATGGATGATGGATGGATGATGGATGGATGGATGGATGGATGGATGGATGGATGGATGATGGAGGATGGATGATGGAGGATGGATGGATGATGGAGGATGGATGGATGATGGATGGATGAATGATGGATGGATGGATGGATGATGGAGGATGGATGGATGGATGGAGGGATGGATGATGGATGGATGAATGATGGATGGATGATGGATGGATGGATGGATGGATGATGGATGTATGGATGGATGGATGATGGATGATGGATGGATGGATGATGGATGGATGGATGGATGGATGGATGGATGATGGATGGATGGATGGATGGATGGATGATGGATGATGGATGGATGGATGGATGGATGATGGATGGATGAATGATGGAGGGATGATGGATGGATGGATGGGTGATGGATGGATGAATGGATGGATGGATGGATGGATGGGTGATGGATGGATGGATGATGGATGGATGGATGGATGGAGGGATGGATGATGGATGGATGGATGATGGATGGATGGATGGATGATGGATGGATGGATGGACGGATGAATCCATCCACAGAGAGGAGGATGGATGAGTAGATTCATCCATGAATGTATGGGGTGATGGACAGATGGATGGACAAATATGTGAATAGATGGACAAGTTGATGTGTGGATGAGCCCATGGAGGCTGGGCAGATGAGTCCATCCACGAATAGATGGATGGATGCCCATGGATACACGCATGGATGGATGGATGGGTGGATTGGCTGACGGCCGAGTAAATAAACGGATGGAAAGGTGGAAGAACAACGGGTGGAGAGAAGGCTGGACAGCGAGAGGTGCCAGAGGGGTGGATGAGCAGAGGGATGGCTGGACAGGGAGCTGAGCAGACAGACGGATGAGTGGACGGATGGGTGGTGAGCAGACACATGAGTAAAGGGGTGGGAGGATGAGCAGACGGGTGAGTCGCCGGATGGGTGGGTGAGGATCGGATGGGTGGGAAAGGGAGGGAATGGAGGGATGAGGGCACCCACCGGCCACCCTGCTCCTGATGCTGACGTTGGCTCTCGCCTCCTTGGCAGCCACGCGGTTGGACACGTGGCAAATGTAATCCCCGGCGTCGGCCACGGCCAGCGGCCGCTGGAAGATGAGGGTGTCCCCCTTCACCCGCACCCCGGCGGGCAGCGGCGCGTCCAACCTGCGGCACCCAGCACCATCAGCACCGGCACCAGCAGCACCAGCAGCACCAGTACCACCGGCACCATCAGCACCGGTACCACCGGCACCGTCAGCACCAGTGGCACCATCAGCACTGGTACCACCGGCACCACCGGCACTATCAGCACCGGTACCACCGGCACCATCAGCACCAGTACCACCGGCACCGTCAGCACCACCGGCACCATCAGCACCAGTACCACCGGCACCGTCAGCACCAGCGGCACCATCAGCACCGGTACCACCGGCACCATCAGCACCGGCACCGCCGGCACCGCCAGCACCGGCACCCCCGGCACCCCCTCGAGCCCGCGGCGTGCCCGGGCGGCGCAGGGCGGTGCTGCCGCCATCAAAGCCGGGGCTGCCGGTTCCCACGGCTGACGCCCTGCCCCGGCCCCGGCCGGGCCTGTCCGGGCACTGCACCAGCAGCCGCCGCCGCGGCGCTCGGCACCGGTGCGGGCACGGGCACGCCTGGGCAGGGCACGGCAGCGGGGACACGGCCAGGAGCGGGCAGGGGACAGGGCAGGGACGTGGGCACAGGGGACAAGGGGCGGGGTGGGGGGGGGGTTGCGGCACAGGCTGGGGGGGACACGGGCACAAGGCAGGGACGTGGCACACAGGGCACGAGCAGGACGTGGGCGCAAGCAGGGGGCACAGCAGGGACGGGAACGAGCTCCGGCCGCAGCGGGGACACGAACCGGGCGGGGGGGGGGGGGGGGGGCGGGATGACCGCGGTGGGGGGGGGGGGGCACAGGCGGGGTCCTCACCGCGTCCAGTTGTAGGTGGGGGGGGGGTTGCCGTCCCCCAGGCAGGTCAGCGCCGCCCCCTCCATCCCCTCCTGCCACTCCTCCGTGTGCCCCAGCACCGACGCGTCCGAGAGGTCTGGGGACAGCGCCCGTGAGGGGACAGCCCCGGGTGTCGTCCCCCCCCCCCGCCTCCTCCATGGCCCAGCACCCGCCACCCCCCCACTGCACCCCCGTGTCCCCCAATGTCCCTCAATGCACACCATGTCCCAATGGCCCTTAATGTCCCCAGCATCCTCCATGCTCCTCAATGTCCCCCATGGTCACCACGTCCCAGTCCCCTCTGTGCTCCCTGTGCTCTCCACATCCCAAATGTTCCCTGCATCCCTCCCGTGGCCTGCATGACCCTCAATGTCCCTCATGTCCCCAGTGCCACCCATTGTCCCCAGTGCCCATTTTATCCTCAATGTCCCTCATGTCCCCAGTGCCGCCCATTGTCCCCAGTGCCCATTTTATCCTCAATGTCCCTCACGTCCCCAGTGCCGCCCATTGTCCCCAGTGCCTATCACGTCCCCAATGCCCATTTCATCCTCAATGTCCCTCATGTCCCCAGTGCTGCCCATTGTCCCCAGTGCCCATTTCATCCTCAATGTCCCTCATGTCCCCAGGGCCCATTGTATCCTCAATGCCCCCTATGTCCCGGTGACCCCCAGATCCCCGGTGCCCATCACGTTCCCAACATCCTCCATGTCCCCAAGTTCCCATCATGCCCAATGCCCCCTGTGTCCCCAGTGCCCATCATGTCCCCAGTGCCCCGGTGCCCACAGGCAACGCTGAGGAGGTGCGTGATCCTCTTCTCGTGGCGCAGGCCGGGGTGCTCCACCACGCACGTGAGGCTCTTCCCGTTCATGCTGCGCCCGGGCACCAGGAAGAACTCGCTGGTGACGGATGCGGAGCGGGCGTGCTCCGACCGGCGCGTGGCGTTGGTGCCGCGCACGTCGGTCTCCCAGCGCACGGAGGGCACAGGGCTGCCCTCGGCCGTGCACGAGGCCGCCAGCGTCCGGCCCTGACCCTCCTCCAGCGGCGGCCCCGGGTTCAGGATGGGCAGCGGCGGCACTGCGGCGGCACCGGTGCGCCCGTGAGGCAGTGACTGCAGACCCACGGGCACCAGCGCTGCCGCTGCTGTGCCCCACGGACCCTGCCCCACAGCCCCCACCACATCACCCCATTGCCCCCTGCCCACCAGCCCACTGCCCCACAGCCATTGCCCTGTCACCCCATGCCCATTGCCCATCACCCTATTTCCACTACCCCACAGTAGTTGCCTCATTACCTTATGGCCATCACTCCTTTGTCCCTTGCCTGTCACCCTACACCGTCACCCTTCTTTTGTCACCCATCACCCTATGGCCATCGTCCATCATACAAGGCCAATCACCCTATGCCCGTTACCCATCACCCTACACCCAACACCAGTCACTCTACAGCCATCACTCATCACCCACTGCCCATCACACTATGATCATCACCCTATGACCATCACCCCATGCCCATTGCATACCACTCTGTGCCCATCACCTATCACCCTATGGCCATCACCCATTGCCTGTCACTTCATTGCCCCTTCCCCATCACCCCAGACCTATCATTCTGTTCTTATCATCTATCACCCTGTGATCATCACCCATCACCCCATGCCCGTTGCCCATCACTCTATGCCCATCACCAATCACCCTATGGCCATCACCCATTGCCTATCACCCTATGACCATCACCCCATGCCCACTGCCCATCATCCCAGGCCGATCACTCCATGGCCATCACCCATTGCCCGTCACCCTATGACCATCACCCCATTGCCCATCATCCCATGCCCATTGCCTGTCATCCCATGCCCATTGCCCATCATCCCAAGCTGATTGCTCCATGGCCATCACCCATTGCCTATCACCCTATGACCATCACCCTATGCCCATCACCAGTCACCCTATGGCCATCACCCATTGCCTATCACCCTATGACCATCACCCCATGCCCATTGCCCATCACCCTATGCCCATCACCAGTCACCCTATGGCCATCACCCATTGCCTATCACCCTATGACCATCACCCCATGCCCATTGCCCATCCTCTTATGCCCATCACCAATCACCCTATGACCATCACCCCATTGCCCATCATCCCATGCCCATTGCCCATCATCCCAAGCCGATTGCTCCATGGCCATCACCCATTGCCTATCACCCTATGACCATCACCCCATGCCCATTGCCCATCACCCTATGCCCATCACCAATCACCCTATGGCCATCACCCATTGCCTGTCACCCGTGTCCTGTGCACTCACCCAGCACCTTGAGCGTGAGGCGCCCCTCGAAGCTGCCCATGGGGAAGGTGATGAGGTGACACTCGTAGTCGCCCTCGTCGCCCTGCACCGCGTTGCGCAGGACGATGGCGCCGTCCTCCAGCGGCCCTCCCGCCCTCCGCATCACGCGCCCGGCGTAGGGCTCCTGCACGTGCTCCCCGTGCTCCCGGTTGAGCACGGCCACCTCGGCGCTGCTCCCGCCGGGGCCCCGCTTCAGCCACGTCACCTGCACCACGTGCTCCTGCTCCTGCGCCCGGTACCGGCACGGCAGCACCACGTCCTGGCCCAGCACCGCCGTCACGCTGCGCTGCACCTCCACCACGCCGGCGCGGCCTGCGAGGGCACGGGCACGCTCGCACACGCTTGGGCTTGCACACTCGTGCACTTGGGCGCGCTTCGCACACACGTGTGCGTACATGGGCGTACTGGCGTGCAGGCACGCCTGCACACACACGTGTGCTTGGGTGCACGTGCAGACGCACACGCTTGTGACGGGATGTGCGCGCACACGCATGGACGCTCATAACGTGTCTTTACGCACGCTTAGGCACGCTTGCACACGTACAGGCGTGCTCAGGCGCGTTCAGGCACCCTCCTGCGTGCTCGAGCACACTTGGGCGTCCTTATGCACACTTGGACGTGCTCACGCGTGCTCGGACGCGCTCGCGCACACTCGTGCAGGCTTGGAAGTGCTCAGGAGCGCTCACACGCGCTCATCACGCCCGGGTGCATGGTGCTGCACGCTCCGGCACGCCTGGGCCAGCAGAGACGCGCTTGTACGCACTTGGGCACGCTCCTGCGTGTGCAGGCACGCTCAGACACGCGTCCAACCATCACCTACATCGGTGTGTGCTTGTGCACACCTAGAGCCACACGCACAGAGCCACAGCCTCCCTTGGTCGCGCACACGGGGGCACGCTCAGCACCACTCATACCCATTCATGCACACAGGGGCACACTCAGCACCACTCACGCCCGTTCACACCCATTCACACACACGGGGACACACTCAGCATCACTCAGCCCCATTCACACCCATTCACACACACAGGGGCACACTCAGCACCATTCACACCCATTCACACACTCAGCACCATTCACACACACGGGGGCACACTCAGCATCACTCAGCCCCATTCACACCCACTCACACCCATTCACACACTCAGCATCATTCACACCCATTCACACCCATTCACGCACTAAGCCCCATTCACACCCATTCACACACTCAGCACCATTCACACACACGGGGGCACACTCAGCCCCATTCACACCCATTCACACCCACGGGGGCACACTCAGCATCACTCAGCCCCATTCACACCCATTCATGCACTAAGCCCCATTCACACCCATTCACGCACTAAGCCCCATTCACTCCCATTCACACACTCAGCACCATTCACACACACGGGGGCACACTCAGCATCACTCAGCCCCATTCACACCCATTCACGCACTCAGCCCCATTCACACACGGGGGCACACTCAGCATCACTCAGCCCCATTTACACCCATTCACACGCTCAGCCCCATTCACACACTCAGCACCATTCACACCCATTGACACACACGGGGGCACACTCAGCATCACTCACACCCATTCACACCCATTCACACCCTCAGCCCCATTGACACACACGGGGGCACACTCAGCATCACTCAGCCCCATTCACACCTATTCACACACTCAGCACCATTCACACACACAGGGGCACACTCAGCATCATTCACAGCCATTCACACCCATTCACACAGCCCCACTCACACCCATTCACACATGGGGGCACACTCAGCATCACTCAGCCCCATTCACACACTCAGCCCAATTCACGCCCATTCACGCCATTGACACACACGGGGGCACACTCAGCATCACTCAGCCCCATTCACCCCCATTCACACACACAGGGGCACACTCAGCATCACTCAGCCCCATTCACCCCCATTCACGCACTCAGCCCCATTCACCCCCATTCACACACACAGGGGCACACTCAGCATCACTCAGCCCCATTCACACACTCAGCATCACTCAGCCCCATTCACCCCCATTCACGCACTCAGCCCCATTCACCCCCATTCACGCACTCAGCCCCATTCACCCCCATTCACGCACTCAGCCCCATTCACCCCCATTCACGCACTCGTGCACCGGGGCACCCGCAGCCGCGCCCGCGCGGGGCCGGCGGGGCCGGGGCGTGGTGCGGGGCCCGCCCAGCGGCGCCGCGGGAAGCGGCGGGGCCGGAACAACCGGACGGCGCGGATGCCGCGCGCTGCCGGGGCTTGCGGCCGCTTCCCACCCCCGCCGCCCCGGGGCCTCGCGCAGAGCCCCCCGCGCCGGGCCCGGCCTAATTACCCCCGATTAGCCCGGGTTAATGAACTCATCGCGGCTCTCCCCGGCCCTGAGTCACGGCCGCCGCCGCCCGGCCTCAGTTTCCCCCGCACGCAGCGATGGGCTCCGGGGCAGCGGGGGGGGGGGGTCGGCTGGGGGGGGGGGGGGCCCGGAGCTGCCGTCGAGAGAAGCGGGGGGGGGGGGGGGGAGCCGGGTGCCGGTGCCGTCGGGGCGGGCTGAGGTCCCGCCGCGGGGCGTCCCCACCCACCGGGGCCGAGCGCGTGGGAACGGAGCCGGGAACCGGCTCAACCGGATCCCGCGGCCCCCACGCCCCGGCCGGGCTCCGCTGCGCGACCGGCACCGGGGGGGGGGGGGGGGAAGCGCTGGGGTGTCCCCGGGGTGGGGGGGGTGGGGGGGGTGTCCCGGAGCGGGGGTCCTGGAGGGGGGGGGGGGGGGCACAAGCAGCCACGCGTGTGCGCTGTCCAGCGCTGCCCCTTGGCATGTGCCCGCACACGCGTGTGCGCTTCTGCCCCTTGGGGTGCACACGCGTGTGTAACCCCCCCAGAAACCCCCGGGGGGGCAAACACATGTGTAGAGCTCCCCGTGGGGTACACACGTGTGTAACCGCACACACAGCCCCGGGCATAGATGGGGACACCCCGGGGTCTGCCCCCCCCCCTTCACACACAAGGGTCTGCCCCACACACGCGTGTGCACGCACACCCCCCCCCCCCCAGGGCCTGACACGGGGTGAGGGGCTCAGCCCCATTCTTTGCACGAGGCCCCCGATATCCCCCCCCCGTACCCCGAGGGGGGGTGAGTGACGTTGTTGGGGGGGGGGTTCAGCACCCCCCGGTGGTGACGTCACGCCGCGGCACCCAGCCGGTTCCCACGGGTCCGGCGGCCACGGGGAAACTGAGGCACGGGGGCTGCGGGGGGGGGGGGGGGGCACGGGCACGAGCACAGGCGCGGGCACACGCACACACGCGGACACAGGTGCGTGGAGCCGCAGGTGCACACGCGAGCGCTCACACGTACACAAACACGCGTGTGCACACGAACACACACGAACACACACGAACATACCCGCACATACATGCACGCACCCCACCGAGCTGCACACGCGTGTGCACCCCGCTCCCCCATCCCGCACACCCCCCCGGGCTGGTCCCTCCCCGGTGCGCCCCGTCCCCGTGTCCCCCCCCGCCTGGCCCCCATTGAGCCCCGCAGCCCCGGGGCTACCGGTGCCCCCTTGGTCTCGTTCCCCACCTCGGGGCAGCCGGGTCCCACCTCCCCCCCCCCTCGCCCCCTGCCCCGGGGCGGCCGCTGCCCCCGCCCCGGTCCCCGCCCCCGGTCCCGTCCCGCAGCCCGGAGCAGCCGGCGCTGCCGCTCCCGGTGCCCGCACCCCGGGGTCCCGCTCCCGGCCGTGTCCCGGTCCGGGTCCCGTCCCGTCCACCCCCTCCCGGTGCCGGTCGAGCCTTACCGGTGGCGGCGAGGAGGAGGAGGAGGAAGAAGAGGGCGAGGAGAGGGGGGAGGAAGGGCTTCCCGGGCCGCATCCCGCGGGGGGGCCATGCGGACACCTGCGGGCTCACGGCGCTGCTCGGGCCCCGGCCAGCACCATCCGGACCGAACCGGGCTGCACCGGGGGGGCCGAACCGGGCCGAGCCGAGCGGGACCGGGCCGAGGAGAACGGAACCGGGCGGAACCGAGCCCGACCGGGCTGCACCGGGGCGAACCGGGCCGAGCCTGGCCGGGCCGTTCCGGGCTGCCCGGGGCCGTTCCGGGCCGTTCTGCGCCGCTCGAGCCGGGACGGGACCGGGGGGGCGGGGCCGGGCGGGGGCGTGGTCGAGGGGGGGCGGGGCCTCAGGGGGTGGGGCCGGGCGGGGCGGACCGGTCTGGCGGGTCGGGGCAGGGGCGGGGCCGAGGGCGCGGCCTTAAAGGGGCGATGACACCTGTGGACCCCATCGGACGCTCCATGGCTGCTACCGAGGGGGATCCTGTGACTCCAAGTCCCTCCATTGACCCCATGTCCCCCTCATGCTCCCTCCCAGGTGAGCCCTCCCCAAACATCACTATTTCTGCCCAAACTTGTGCGGGGGGGACTGACTTTGACACCCCCCCACCCCCCTAAATTTGGGGTCAC
Organism: Lathamus discolor; assembly: GCF_037157495.1. NCBI lineage: Eukaryota > Metazoa > Chordata > Aves > Psittaciformes > Psittacidae > Lathamus > Lathamus discolor. Next base: position 13,039 of record NW_027069229.1, on the reverse strand, counting down.
CAAATCCCACTGGACACCACTGGGGGGTTGGGGGGGGCAGTTTATTGGCACAGCAAAAATCGGGCTAAAACGGGGGGTGCGGGGAGCTCAGTGCAGCAGTGACCCGCACAGCAGGGTGCCCCCACCCGGCTCTCGGGGGGGGGGGCAAAGGTGGGAGCGGGGCCCCAGGGGTACGTGGTGCCCCTCAGGCACCCACCTCTTCGGAGCTCTCTGGAGATGGGTCCTTGTGGGCAGAACAGAGGTGGAAAAGCCCTGGAAAAGGGGGAGAAGGAGAGGGCTCCGTGTGGGCAGAGGGAGAACAAGCTGCTGCCCCCTGCTTGCGGGTGGCCTCAGCACATGGCCAGGACCAGCTTAGCCCTGCAGAGACTGGACACAACTCAGCGCAGCAGTGACCCCCGTCCCCACCCTGCAGAGACCGGACACAGCTCAATGCACACTGACCCCCTATTCCCATCCTGCAGAGATGGGACACAGCTCAGTGCACCAGTGACGCCCCCATCTCCATCCTGCAGAGACCGGACACAACTCAGCACAGCAGTGACCCCCATCCCCATCCCCACCCTGCAGAGACCGGACACAACTCAGCGCAGCAGTGACCCCCATCCCCATCCCCACCCTGCAGAGACCGGACACAACTCAGCGCAGCAGTGACCCCCCCATCTCCATCCTGCAGAGACCGGACACAGCTCAGCACAGCCGTGCTCGAGCAGTGGGGGCTCCATTACCTGCGGAGCTGATGAGGGCAGCAGCGACCCAGCCCAGGATGTAGGACCAGGAGAAGCGCCAGGCGGCGCGGGCCGGCCCCAGCAGCCTCGGGGTGCCGGCCGTGTACAGCCCCAGCCCCAGCAGCGCCAGGAGCCCTGCAGGCACAGGGGATGGGTCAGCGGCACCGGCCAGGCCAGCCCATGACACCCTGGCATAGACCGGGCCCAGCTCAGTGCTGCAGAGACCGGACCCAGCTCAGTGCACCAGTGGCTGCCCTGGGGACAGTCCCTAAAGCCCCATGGTCCCCCCCCATGCCCATCCCCACGTACCAGCCAGGAGCAGGGTGGCACCGGCCGCACGGACCCGCACTCGCCAGGCAGTGCCCACTGCAGCACAGAGCCCCATGGCGAGGCCGGCAGTGGCCATGAGCACCGAGAGGAGCATCAGCACCCGCGTGGCCTCCCATAGCGCTGGGGGGGGGACACACAAGAGTTGGGGACACTTGGGGGACCCTGAGACACAGCCCCACGTGCAGCCCACAGAGACCAGGCACAGCTCAGCACAGCAGGGACCAAACATCCCTACCCCACAGAGAGTGGGCACAGCTCAGTGCAGTAGTGAACCCCATCCCCACCCTGCAGAGACAGGGCACAGCTCAGTGCAGCAGTGATGGGCACAGCTCAGTACAGCAGTGATGGGCACAGCTCAGCACAGCAGTGATGGGTACAGCTCAGCTCAGCAAAGGCCGGACACAGCTCAGTGCAGCGGTGATGGGCACAGCACAGCAGTGACGGGTACAGCACAGCAGTGATGGGCACAGCTCAGTACAGCAGTGATGGGCACAGCACAGCAGTGACGGGTACAGCACAGCAGTGATGGGCACAGCACAGCAGTGACGGGTACAGCACAGCAGTGACGGGTACAGCACAGCAGTGATGGGCACAGCTCAGTACAGCAGTGGTGGGTACAGCACAGCAGTGACGGGTACAAGCACAGCAGTGACGGGTACAAGCACAGCAGTGATGGGCACAGCTCAGTACAGCAGAGGCCGGACACAGCTCAGCTCAGCAGTGATGGGTACAGCTCAGAGCAGCAGTGACGGGTACAGCTCAGTGCAGCAGTGACGGGTACAGCTCAGCAGAGGCCGGACACAGCTCAGCTCAGCAGTGATGGGCACAGCTCAGTACAGCAGTGATGGGTACAGCACAGCAGTGATGGGCACAGCTCAGCTCAGCAGTGACGGGCACAGCTCAGCTCAGCAGTGATGGGCACAGTTCAGTACAGCAGTGATGGGCACAGCTCAGCTCAGCAGTGACGGGCACAGCTCAGCAGTGACGGGCAGAGCTCACCACACGGTGCGTACCGGGGGTGCCAGGGTGGGGGCCGCAGTGTCCCCCGCCGCAGACGCGCCACAGCCCGATGCTGGCGCTGCCACCGGGCCCCCGGCGCTGCAGCCAGGAGCTGGTGGCGGTGGCCGCCAGGAGCAGCCCCAGGCCGCTGGCCCCACAGAGCAGCCCCCCCCCCGCCGGCATCGCCCTGCGCAGGGACACAGAGGGGACAGTGCCAGGGGAAGGGGGGGACCGAGCACCAGGGGACACCCATGGGGACATCTCCAGGGGACATGGGGGGCATCAGGGTGGCATCGCCAGGGGATGCAGGGGGACACCCATGGGGACATCTCTGGGGTGGCAGCACCGGCGGATGCAGGGGACAACCAAGGGGGAAGCCAGGGGACACCCATGGGGACGTCTCCAAGGGACATGGGGGGACCCGGTCATGCCAGCACCAGGGGATGCAGGGGACACCCGTGGGGACATGTGGGGAGCTGGGGGAACTCATGGGGACATTGCCAAGGGACACGTCCATGGGGACATCTCTGAGGGACATGGGGGACACCCATGGGGACATTGGGGGACCCGGGGGTGGCATCTCAAGGGGACACCCATGAGGACACCTCTGGGGGGGGGGGGGCGGGTGCAGGGGACACCCATAGGGACACCTTTGGGGCTGTCCCTGGCAGCCGGGGTGGGCTCCTCCAGGGTATGGGGGTACCCGGGGGTGTCACCTCGAGGGACATTGGGGACCGACCCCCCCCCCCCCCCCGGGGACACCCACCCTGAGCCACTTACCCACCTTCGGCACCGCTGTCCCTCTGTGTCCCTCTGCCCCTCAGCGGGGACAGTGCCATTGTCGGGGACACAATGTGCGGAAGGTTCTGGATGCTGGCACAGCACAAGCGTGTCCCCAGGGGTGGGAATTGGGGGGGGGGGGGCGGGACAATGGACACAGCCGGGGGGGGGGGGGGTGGGTCCTTCCTCGTAACCATCTTGGTGGTCCCATGTCCCACCCAGGGGGTCCCTGACCCCCCCAAACCCCTCCCAGGCCCCAAAGGTGCTGCCCCCCCCCACCCCCCAAGACCCCCTCCCTATTTCCCAGTGTAGAGTCGGGGGAGACCCCCCTGTGCCGCACCCATGGGTTGTGGGGGGACGACGATTGTCACCTCAGGCCCTTTATTGAGGGTACGGGGGGAAACCCGAGGGGACCCCCCCACCCCATGCCCCCCCCTTGTCCTCTCAGTCCTCCAGGTTGTGGAAAGCCGCCTGCATCTCCTCATTGAGCTGAGCGAAGGCTGCGGTGATGTTGGCTTCGCCGTCCTTCACTGGGTCCTGGGGACATGGGGGAGCCGGTGACACCGGTCCCTGCAATGGGGGGGGTGTCACACCCCACACACCCCCCCCCCATCCCCGATCCCCACCTTGAACTTCATGGCGCTGAGCTTGTAGAGGATGTCCCCGAGGCTCTCGCGGATGGTGGCCCAGGTGACGCGGTGCTCGCCCGGTGCCGCGGCCTCCACCGCGTGCCGCGCCAGCTCGTAGAAGGTCACCATGTTCTGCAGCATCCCCACCGTCTTGTAGAAGGGGCAGAACCTGGGGGGCCAGGGCCGGGTTTGGGTGCTGGGGGGGGGGGTGTTGAGGGGTGCTGGGGGGTGCCAGGGGTGCCGGTGTTCCGGTACCTGTCGTACGCGGAGTAACCGTTCTGCTGCAGGAAGTCGTCCTTGAGCAGCTTGGCCACCTCCAGCGTCACCTTGTCAGCCTCAGCCAGGGACGCCTGCGGAGGGACGGGTGTGGGGTGTCCTTGTCCCATCCTCACCCCGTTCCCCATGTCCCCAGCCCATATCCCGTATCCCCACTCCCACCTTGTATCCCATATCCCTCATCGCCACCCCATACCCCATATCCCCACCCCACCCTTATTCCTATCCCTATCATGATTCCGTCCTGTATCTTCCACTCCGTCTCCATCTAATATCCCATATTCCTAGTCCCATCCTGCACCCCATAACCCCATCCCATCCCATATCCCCAATCCCCCATCCCATACTCCATATCCCCAACTCTCCCTATTCCATTCTTACCTCTGTCCCTACCATGGTTCCATCCTGTATCGCACATCCCATCTCCATCTAACATCCCATATCCCTATTCCCATACTGCACCCTGTATCCCCATCCCATATCCCCAATCCCCTATCCCATACTCTGTATTCCCATCCCTCCCCATCCCACCCTTATCTCTGTCCCTACCATGATTCCATCCCATATCCCCCATCCCATATTCCATATCCCCATCCCTCCCCATCCCATCTCCATCCTACTCTCCATTTCCCCATCCCTCCCCACCCCTCCCCATCCCACACTCCATATCCCCATCCCTCCCCATCCCATCTCCATCCCACTCTCCATATCCCCATCCCTCCCCATCCCATCTCCATCCCACTCTCCATACCCCCATCCCTCCCCATCCCATCTCCATCCCACTCTCCATACCCCCATCCCTCCCCATCCCATCTCCATCCCACACTCCATATCCCCATCCCTCCCCATCCCATCTCCATCCCACTCTCCATATGCCCACCTCTCCCCATCCCTCTCCATCCCACACTCCATATCCCCATCCCTCCCCATCCCACACTCCACAGCCCCATCCCTCCCCATCCCATCTCCATCCCACTCTCCATACCCCCATCCCTCCCCATCCCATCTCCATCCCACTCTCTGTATGCCCACCTCTCCCCATCCCACTCTCCATATCCCCACCCCTCCCCACCCCTCTCTCCGTAGCCCACCTTGCCCACCAGCTGCACGATCTCGGCCAGCTCCTCCTCCTCCTGCAGGATCTCTCGGGCGCGGCTGCGCAGAGCCGGGAACTCGGGGTGCAGGCGCTCGTAGTGGGGCTCCAGCGCCCGCAGGTACCGGCTGTAGCTGATGAGCCAGTTCACGGACGGGAAGTGCTTCCGCTGCGCCAGCTTCTTGTCCAGCCCCCAGAACACCTTCGGGACCGGCACAGCGCGGGGGGGGGGGGGTCACCCGGGATGGGGGGGGCACCCGAGGTGGGGGGGTCACACCATGATGTGGGGCAGAGGGGTTGACACCAGGATGGAGGGGGCACGTGGGATGGGGGTCACACCGTAATAGGGGTCAGGGGGACACACCGGGATGGGGATTAGGGGGGTCACACTGCATTGAGGGGGGGGGGGTAGATGGGGGGGTCGGGGGGGTCACACTGGGATTAGGATGGGGGGGGCGTGTCACACCAGTATGGGTGTTAAGGGGGTCGCACTGCAATGGGGGGGTCAGATAGAGGGGTTGGGGGGGCCAGACTGGGATTGGGATGGGTGGGCTCACATCAGTATGGGTGTTGGGGGGTCACACCAGTATGAGTGTCAGGGTGTTCACACTGCAATGGGGGGTCAGACAGGGGGGTCGGGGGGGTCACACCAGTATGGGTGTCAAGGGGGTCACACTGCAATGGAGGTGGTCAGATAGGGGGGTCGGGGGGGGTCACACTGGGATTGGGATGGTGGGGGGGATCACACCAGTATGGGTGTCAAGGGGGTTGCACTGCAATGGGGGGGTGAGATAGGGGGGTCGAGAGGGCCACACTGGGATTGGGATGGGGGGAGGTCACACCAGTATGGGTGTCAAGGGGGTTGCACTGCAATGGGGGGGGTGAGATAGGGGGGTCCGGGGGGTCACACTGGGATTAGGGTGGGTGGGGGGTCACACCAGTATGGGTGTCAAGGGGGTCGCACTGCAATGGGGGGGTCAGACCATGGGGGGCGGGGGTGTCAGTGGGATCACACCACAATGGGGTAGGGGTCACCACACCACGATGCGGCTCAGGGGTTTCACACCGCGATTGGGGTCTCCCCTTGCACCCCACTCACTTGCACGATGCCCAGCGTGGCCGAGGTGACGGGGTCAGAGAAGTCCCCTCCCGGGGGGGACACACTGCAGAGGACAGCGGGGGGGGGGGGGGGGGTGAGGGGTGGGGGGGGGGTCCCCCATTCCCCCCATGTCCTGCACTCACGCTCCGATGATGCTGACGCTGCCGTGGCGGGGGGGGTTCCCGAGGCACCGCGCGCGCCCGGCGCGCTCATAGAATGATGCGAGGCGGGCGCCCAGGTACGCGGGGTAACCGCTGTCTGTGGGGAGCCGGCGTCAGAGGGGGGCCGGGACAGTGGGGACACCCCCCCCCCCCGGGCCCCCCAGCTTTGGGCTCACCCGCTGGCATCTCGGCCAAGCGCCCTGAGATCTCGCGCAGCGCCTCGGCCCAGCGCGACGTCGAGTCGGCCATCATGCTGACGTGGTAGCCCATGTCGCGGAAGTACTCGGACAGCGTGATGCCTGCGCCGGGCACGCGGCTTCACACCCCTGTGTGTGCCCATCGCACGCCCGTGTGCTCCCATTGTACACCCATTGTGTGCTCCTTGCACACCCCTGTGTGTCTATTGCACACTCCTGTGCACCCATTGCACGCCCCTGTGCACCCATTGCACGCTCCTGTGTGTGCCCATCGCACGCCCGTGTGCTCCCATTGTACACCCATTGTGCACTCCTTGCACACCCCTGTTCACCCCTTGCACACCCATGTGCACTTTGCACACCCCTGTGTGTCCATTGCACACTCCTGTGCACCCATTGCACGCCCCTGTGAGCCCATTGCACGCCCATGTGTGCCCATTGCACGCCCATGTGTGTGCCCATTGCACTCCCCTGTGTGTGCCCATTGCATGCCCCTGTGCGTCCATTGCACACCCCTGTGCGTCCATTGCACACCCCTGTGCGCCCATTGCACGCCCGTGTGCTCCCATTGTACACCCATTGTGCACTCCTTGCACACCCCTGTTCACCCCTTGCACACCCATGTGCCCTTTGCACACCCCTGTGCACCCATTGCACACCCCTGTGTGTACCCATTGCACACCCATTGTGCACTCCAGCAACCTCATGGCCATCAGTCCTGTACCCGCAGCCCATTGCACACCAGCGCCTTTGTGATACGCGCACACGCGTGCTCACACGTGCCACAGGCATGACCCGAGCCCGCCCTGGCGCACGCACCCGTGTAGATGGAGGCTTCACGCGCAGCCACCGGCATGTTGGAGGTGTTGGCCACCAGCGTCGTGCGCTTCATGATGGTCTCTGTCCTCCCATCCACCTCCATGGTGAGCTGAGGATGGCGGTACCACTGTCACCATCGCATCCCTGTCCTCACGGTGCCACCATCCCCATGGTGCCACCATCCCTGTGGTGCCGCCGGCCCCGTGCCCACCTCGGGGAAGTCCCGCAGGACCTCGGACATCTCGTTGCCGCGCTCGCCGCAGCCCACGTAGACAATGACGTCGCTGTTGGAATACTTGGACAAGGACTGGGAGATGACGGTTTTGCCACAGCCGAAGGCGCCTGGGATGGCCGTGGTGCCGCCCTGCACGCACCTGGGGACGGGGACACGAGGGGATGGGGACACGAGCGGGGGAGGAGAGCGGTGGCCATGGAGGGCAGAGGGATCGCCCCCACCACACCACTGCATCCCTGTGGAGGTGGGAGGCAGGAGGGATCCTTCCCTCATCCCTGGGGACTTTCTGGAGTGGTGGTGACCCCCCGGTGTCACCCACCCCTCTGTCCCCACCCCTGTCCCTGTTCCCAACCCCAACCTCATCCGTGTCCCAACCCTTGTCCCTCTCATCTATCCTTGTCCCTTATTCCCATCTCCAGCCCTATCCCCACTTTCATCCCTGTCCCACATCGCTCTCTCCCCATCCCTGTCCCCAGCCTATCTCTCTCTGTTCCATGTCCCCAGTCCCATCCCTGTCCCCATTCCCTGTCCGTATCCCCATCTCCATCTCTATCCCCATCCCTGCCCCTTATTCCCTCTGTGATCTGATCCCTGCCCCTGTTCCACATCCCTAAACCGTGTCCCCATCCCTAACCCTGCCCCTTATTCCCACCTCCAACCCTATCCCCACTTCCATCCCTGTCCCACATCGCCACCTTCTGTCTCCATTCCCATCTCTGTCTCCGGCCCCATCTCCCACCCCGTTCCCGGTTCCGTTCCCTACGGGAAGAGGGCGTCCAGCACCCGTTGTCCCGTCAGCAGCGGGTGATTCGCCGGCAGCTTCTCCGCCACGGGCCGGGTCTGGCGCACGGGCCAGACCTGCAGCATCGTCAGCTTCTCCGTGGAGCCCTGGAAGTCCAGCTCCAGCACCACGTCCTGGGCACGGCACAGAACGGGATGGGCAGGACCCGCACCCCTCCTCACCCGTCATCCCCCCGACCCCCGGTCCCGGTCCTCACCGACACGCTGTAGCGCCCGGGGGGGGCGATGTAGGTGACGGTGCCCCGGCTGCACGGCGGCACCATGATCCTGTGCTGGATGAGCGAGTTCTCGGCCACCGTCCCGTAGATGTCCCCGCCGGTGAGGTGGCTCCCGACCTGCGGGGGGGCCGTGAGGGCGAGTGATGGGCTGCGACCCCCGGGGGTGCCGGGACAAAGGGGGGGGGGTCCCCATGTCCGGCCACGCACCCGGATGTCCCTGCTGGGGGCGAAGTCCCAATCGAGGTGACGGGCGAGCGCGGGGACGTTGGTGCCCCGCGGGATGTAGATGCTGTGCGTGAGCTCCGCGATGTCCCGCAGCGGGCGCTGGATCCCGTCGAAGATGGAGCCGAGGATGCCGGGGCCCAGCTCCACCGAGAGCGGCTTCCCCGTGCGCAGCACCGGGTCCCCCACCTGCACCCCCGCTGCCCCGCGCTCAGGAAAGGCCACCGTGAACGGGGGGGACCGAGAAGGACCAGGGGGGACAGGGAAAGGTGCGGGGGGGATAAGGAGGGGACAGGACATAGGGACAGGGCAGGATGGGGAGGACAGGAGGGGAAAGGGCATGGGAGACAAGGTGGGATGCGGGGAACAGGGAGGGGACAGGGAGAACAGGACAGGACAGGGTCCTGCGTTAGGGACCAAGAAGAGGATAGGACAGAGGGGACAGGGCAGCACATTGGGGACATGGAGGGGACCGGACAGAGAGAACAGGACAGGATGAGGGGATGGTGAGGACAGGACAGGGAGAATGGAACAGGATGGAAGGACAAGAAAAGGATGGGGGGGGGACACAGAAGTGGGGGAACAGGAAGGGGACAGGATGAGGAGACAGGGGGGACAAGGGAGGATGGCAGGGACGGGGCAGAGGACCGGAGGGGGGGAAGTGGTGGTGCTGGGGGGTATAGGGGAGAGTGAGGGGATGCAGAACGGGTGGGACAGGGGCACACAGAGGCAGCAGGATACAGGTCTCCTCGTAGACCTGGAGCGTGGCCATGTCCCCCTCCAACCGGATGATCTCCCCCACCAGCTCCGCGTGCCCCACGCGCACCAGCTCATACATGGCTGCTCCTGCCATGCGTGAGGCCGTCACCACTGCGGGGACACCGGGACATGGCATCGTCACCGACTGACCCCATCCACTACCACCCCCTCCCCACGGTGGTCCCCCGCCCTCCCCCCCGTGTGGTACCGGGCCCCGAGACGCCGTGGACGGAGCCCATCAGGCTCTCACGCTCGGCCTCATCCAGCCGCGGTGCCCCGGTCGCCTCCATGGTTTCCTCTGTCAGCCCCGGTGGCACCGCTGTTATATGGGGCCGGCGGCCGCAGGGAACCGGCCGGGCCCGGTGGCGGTGACGCCGCAGGCGGGGGCTGTGTACAGTCAACAGCGCGGTGCTGTGTGCCAGCGCGCACCGGCACGCACCGGCCTCGGCAGGGGCACGGTGACACCGTCCCTGCCCGCCGCCACCACCTCCCAGCACCCCCATACCCCCCCCAGAACCCCTTCCCCTGTCTGTTGGGGTCCATTCCCCCATGGCCCCCATCACCCCCATCCTCACTCATCCCCACTGCTGGGGGGAGGGGGGCTTTGGGGTCCCCACCTTGGCCACGCTAGGGGCAAAACGGGGGGGTCTGACCCTATATGGGGCCGCACCCCCTTTCCCTCCACCCCCCCTCCAGCCCCCTCAGCACCCACAACCAGAGGGGGAAAAAAACCCAACATTTATTTAACAAAAGCACAAGCGAGGAGGAGGAGCCGGGGCTGCGAGGCCGGGAGCCGGCGCTACGAGACCAGGACCCCGGCAGAGCCGCCTTTGGCCGCGGCCCCCCCGGCGCTGTCCCCGGGCGGCTGCCGGGGCTCGTCCTCGCCCACCAGGCGGATCTGGTGCTGCTCCCGGAACTCGTTCAGCTCCCGGCCCTTGGCCTGCAGCTGCTGGTTCAGCGTCGCGATGATTTTGCTGATCTGGGGGGCAAGGGGAAGGATCACGGGGGTCAAAGCGGCTCCCCCCCGGGGGGGGGGACACACACAGAGAGGTGATGGGGACCCCCCCCTTCCCTGACCTGCTCCTTGTTGCTCTCCAGCGCAGGCAGCACCTCCTTGACCGTGCGCTCCACCAGGATGCCCCCCACCATCCGGTAACACTTCCGCGTGGGGTCCACGTCCCGCAGGGTCTCAATGACGAGGCTGCGGCGGAGGGGGGGGGACACACACGGGGACACGGTGCGGGTGAGGCCGGCAACGGAACCCCCCCCCCCCCGCCATCCGGATCCCCCCCGTGCCGGTGCCCGAGCCCCACCTGTGCTCGTTGAGCTCCAGCTCCAGCTCCGCCGCCTTCGAGGCGAGGCCGCGCTGCTCCTGCCGCAACCGGTTGAACCGGGCCACGACCTGCGCGGACAGGGCCGTGAGGGGGCTGCGGCCCAGACCCCGCCCCACCGCCGGTACCCCCAGCCCGGTGCCCGCAGCACCACCGCCCCCCCCCTTCCCCTTCCTCTTCCTCCTCCTCCGGGACCCCCGCTCCCGGTGCCCGGTCCCGGACCTGCTCCGCGGTGGGCGCCTTCCCCCCGCCCGCCGCCGGCCGCCCCTTCCCGCTGTCCGCCATCTTGCCCCCGCCTCCCCTGCCCGCGGCCACGCCCCCTTCCGGCGGGGAGCGGAAGCGAGGCGAGGCGGCCGCCATCTTTGTGTAGGGCAGCGGAGCCGGCGCTGAGGCGCTGCCGGCGCCATCTTTGTTGCGGGCGCGGTGGGGGGGACTTTGCTCCGGGCGCTCGAGGTGCCGCCGGTGGTGCATGTGCGGAGCGGGGGGGACGGGAGCGGCACCGGGGAACGGGGCGGGGGGGGTTTGGGGCAAATGGGGCCTCTGGGGTGGGGCTGATGTGGGGCACAGCTGGGGCAGTTTGGGGGGGGTGTGGAGCAGGTTTGGGGGTGCTGGGGGCAGTTTGAGAGGTGCTGGGGGCACTTTTGGGGTGGCCTGGGGCAGTTTTAAGGTGCTGGGGGCAGTTTTTTGGGGGGCTGGGGCTGTCGGGGTCTGGCCTGGAGTACAGTTGTGTCACTTTGGGGGTGCTGGAGGTAACTGAGGGTGCTGGGGACACTTTTGGGACGGGGCCGGGACAGTTTTGGGGGTTCTGGGGCAGTTTTGGGGGTTCTGGGGGCAGTTTGAGTGGTGTTGGGCAATTTTGGGGTGCCGGGGGCAGTTTTGAGGGTGCTGGGGGCAGTTTTAGTGGTGCCAGGGGCAGTTTTGGGGTGCTGAGGGCAGTTGGGGTCTGGCCTGAGCACTGCTGGGGGCAGTTTTGGGGTGTTTCCCCCCCAACCCCCTGGCCCCTGTGCGGTGTCACTCCCGTGGCCGTGGGGCCGTGTCGTGTCCCCCCCCAAGCCCCATCCTGGGCCGTGCCCCCCATCCCCACCCATGTGTCCATGTGTGTCCCCCCACCCCAGGCTGAGCGCTCTGTGCCGCCCGCGCCCCGGTGCTGGTGCCGTCCTTCGCCGCGCCATGGCCACGAAGCCGCTGGTGGCCGTGGGCCAGGTGACCTCCACGCCGGACAAGGAGCAGAACTTCGCGGCCTGCGCGGGGCTGGTGCGGGAGGCGGCTCAGCGCGGCGCCTGCCTCGTCTTCCTCCCCGAGGGCTTCGACTACATCGGCTGCGAGCGGGCGCAGACGCTCAGCCTGGCCGAGGGGCTGGATGGGGCCCTCATGGGGCGCTACGCGGAGCTGGCCAGGTACCACGCGCTGGGGATGGGGTTAGAAGGAGGGGGGGTCCTGGCAGAGCCAGTGTCACCGCGGTCGCTACCGCAGGGACTGCGGCGTGTGGTTGTCCTTGGGCGGCTTCCATGAGCGCGGCCGGGACTGGGCGACCACGCAGCGCATCTACAACTGCCACGTGCTGCTGGACAACACGGGTGAGACCCCCCCCCACCAAACCACGGCCCTGCCCCACTGGTATCAGGGGTCCCCGTTTGCCCCTTCACCCCCCCATCCCCGCTCCTGTCCCCAGGTCACCTTGTGGCCGCCTACAGGAAGACCCATCTGTGTGACGTGGAGCTGGAGGGACGCGTGTCCATGAAGGAGAGCAGCTTCACCAACCCCGGCACCGAGATCGTGGCGCCGGTCAGCACGCCGGCGGGCAAGGTACGGCACGGGCGGGTACCCGCGGCCCCTCGGATGTCCCATCGCGTCCCAGCACCGTGTCCTCACCAACGTGCTCCGTTCTACCCGCCACCAGCTCGGCCTCTCCATCTGCTACGACTTGCGGTTCCCTGAGCTCTCGCTGGCGCTGCAGCGTGCCGGCGCCGAGATCCTCACCTACCCTTCGGCCTTCACCGTGCACACGGGCTCGGCGCACTGGGAGGTGAGTCCAGACCCACCGAGGACCAACCCTGTAGCAACGACAAGGATAAAAGCCCCTTTTTTAGGGGTATTTAAGGGGCACAACTGCTCCCTCCGGGGCTGTGTTTGGTAGTGCCACGTCCCCGGCAGGTTCTGCTGCGCGCCAGGGCCATCGAGAGCCAGTGCTACGTGGTGGCGGCCGCCCAAACCGGGAAGAACCATGAGCACCGGACGTCCTACGGCCACTCGCTGGTGGTGGACCCGTGGGGGGCTGTGGTGGCCCAGTGCCACGAGGGGCCAGGGCTCTGCTACGCTGAGATCGACCTTGAGTACCTGCACCGCATCCGGCGCGAGATCCCGG
>NW_027069228.1:0-83617 GCF_037157495.1 Lathamus discolor | reverse complement strand
TCTAGACAGACCCTAGAGACCCTATAGAGACCCTAGGGACCCTATAGAGACACTATAGAGACACTAGAGGCCCTATAGAGACCCTATAGAGGCCCTAGAGACCCTATAGAGACCCTAGGGAACCTATAGAGACCCTAGGAACCCTTTAGAGACCCTATAGAGACCCTGGGGACCCTATAGAGTCCCCATAGTGACCCTAGAGACCCTATAGAGACCCTAGGGACCCTATAGAGACCCTAGGAACCGTATAGAGACCCTATAGAGACCCTATAGAGACCCTAGGGACCCTATAGAGACCGTATAGAGACCCTAGAGACCCTATAGAGACCCTATAGAGACCCTAGAGACCCTATAGAGACCCTAGAGAGACCCTAGAGACCCTATAGAGACCCTAGAGAGACCTTAGAGACCCTATAGAGACCCTAGGGACCCTATAGAGACCCTAGGAACCCTATAGAGACCCTATAGAGACCCTAGGGACCCTATAGAGACACTATAGAGACCCTAGGGACCCTATAGAGACCCTAGGAACCCTATAGAGACCCTATAGAGACCCTACGGACCCCTATAGAGACCCTAGGAACCCTATAGAGACCCTAGGACCCTATAGAGACCTTATAGAGACCCTAGGGATCCTATAGAGACCCTATAGAGACCCTAGGGACCCTATAGAGATTCTATAGAGACACTAGAGACCCTATAGAGACCCAAGAGACCCTATAGAGACCCTAGAGAGACCCTAGAGACCCTATAGAGACCCTAGGAACCCTATAGAGACGCTATAGAGACTCTAGGGACCCTATAGAGACCCTAGGAACCCTATAGAGACCCTATAGAGACCCTAGGGAAACTATAGAGACCCTATAGAGACCCTAGGGACCCTATAGAGACCCTATAGAGACACTAGAGACCCTATAGAGACCCTATAGAGACCCTAGAGACCCTATAGAGACCCTATAGAGACCCTATAGAGACCCTAGAGACCCTATAGAGACCCTATAGAGACCCTAGAGAGACCCTAGAGACCCTACAGAGACCCTAGAGAGACCCTGGAGACCCTATAGAGACCCTAGGGACCCTATAGAGACATTAGGAACCCTATAGAGACCCTATAGAGACCCTAGAGACCCTATAGACACCCTAGAGAGACCCTAGAGACCCTATAGAGACCCTAGGAACCCTATAGAGACCCTATAGAGACCCTAGGGACCCTATAGAGACCCTAGGAACCCTATAGAGACCCTATAGAGACCCTAGGGACCCTATAGAGACCCTATAGAGACACTAGAGACCCTATAGAGACCCTAGGGACCCTATAGAGACCCTAGGAACCCTATAGAGACCCTATAGAGACCCTAGGGACCCTATAGAGACCTTATAGAGAACCTAGAGACCCTATAGAGACCCTATAGAGACCCTATAGAGACCCTATGGACCCTATAGAGACCCTATAGAGACCCTAGAGAGACCCTAGAGACCCTACAGAGACCCTAGAGAGACCCTAGAGACCCTATAGAGACCCTAGGGACCCTATAGAGACCCTAGGAACCCTATAGAGACCCTATAGAGACCCTAGGGACCCTATAGAGACCCTATAGAGGCCCTAGAGACCCTATAGAGACCCTATAGAGACCCTAGGGACCCTATAGAGACCCTATAGAGACCCTAGGGACCCTATAGAGACCCTATAGAGGCCCTAGAGACCCTATAGAGACCCTATAGAGACCCTAGGAACCCTATAGAGAACGTATAGAGACCCTAGAGACCCTATAGAGACCCTAGAGAGACCCTAGAGACCCTAGAGAGACCCTAGAGAGACCTCAGGGACCCTATAGAGACCCTATAGAGACCCTAGAGACCCTATAGAGACCCTAGGGACCCTATAGAGACCCTAGGAACCCTGTAGAGACCCTATAGAGACCCTATAGAGACCCTAGGGACCCTATAGAGACCCTATAGAGACACTAGAGACCCTATAGAGACCCTATAGAGACCCTAGGAAACCTATAGACACCGTATAGAGACCCTAGAGACCCTATAGAGAACCTATAGAGACCCTAGAGACCCTATAGAGACCCTAAGGAGACCCTAGAGACCCTATAGAGACCCTAGAGAGACCTTAGAGACCCTATAGAGACCCTAGGGACCCTATAGAGACCCTAGGAACCCTATAGAGACCCTATAGAGACCCAGGGGACCCTATAGAGACCCTATACAGACACTAGAGACCCTATAGAGACCCTATAGAGACCCTATAGAGACCCTAGGAACCCTATAGAGTCCCTAGGGAACCTATAGAGACACTAGGAACCCTATAGAGACCCTATAGAGACCCTAGGGACCATATAGAGACCCTATAGAGACCCTAGAGACCCTATAGAGACCCTATAGAGACCCTAGGAACCCTATAGAGACCCTATAGAGACCCTAGAGACCCTATAGAGACCCTATAGAGACACTAGAGACCCTATAGAGACGCTATAGAGACCCTAGAGACCCTATAGAGACCCTAGGGAACCTATAGAGACCCTAGAGACCCTATAGAGACCCTATAGAGACCCTAGGGAACCTATAGAGACCCTAGGAACCCTATAGAGACCCTATAGAGACCCTAGGGTTCCTATAGAGACCCTATAGAGACCCTAGGAACCCTATAGAGACCCTATAGAGACCCTAGGGACCCTATAGAGACCCTAGGCACCCTATAGAAACCCCTATAGAGACCCTAGGGACCCTATAGAGACCCTATAGAGACCCTAGAGACCCTATAGAGACCCTAGAGAGACCCTAGAGACCCTATAGAGACCATAGAGAGACCCTAGAGACCCTAGAGAGACCCTAGAGACCCTATAGAGACCCTAGGGACCATATAGAGACCCTAGGAACCCTATAGAGACCCTATAGAGACCCTAGGGACCCTATAGAGACCCTATAGAGACACTAGAGACCCTATAGAGACCCTATAGAGACACTAGAGACCCTATAGAGACCCTATAGAGACCATATAGAGCCCTAGGAACCCTATAGATACCCTATAGAGACCCAAAGGACCCTATAGAGACCCTATAGAGACCCTAGAGACCCTATAGAGACCCTAGAGAGACCCTAGAGACCCTATAGAGACCCTAGGGACCCTATAGAGACTCTAGGAACCCTATAGAGACGCTATAGAGACCCTAGTGACCCTATAGAGACCCTATAGAGACCCTAGAGACCTTATAGAGACCCTAGGAACCCTATAGAGACCCTATAGAGACCCTAGAGACCCTATAGAGACCCTAGAGAGACCCTAGAGACCCTATAGAGACCCTAGGGACCCTATAGAGACCCTAGGAACCCTATAGAGACCCTATAGAGACCCTAGAGACCCTATAGACACCCTAGAGAGACCCTAGAGACCCTATAGAGACCCTATAGAGGCCCTAGAGACCCTATAGAGACCCTAGGGACCCTATAGAGACCCTAGGAATCCTATAGAGACCCTATAGTGACCCTAGGGACCCTATAGAGACCCTATAGAGACACTAGAGGCCCTATAGAGACCCTATAGAGGCCCTAGAGACCCTATAGAGACCCTAGGGACCCTATAGAGATCCTAGAGAGACACTAGAGGCCCTATAGAGACCCTATAGAGGCCCTAGAGACCCTATAGAGACCCTAGGGAACCTATAGAGACCCTAGGAACCCTATAGAGACCCTATAGAGACCCTAGGGACCATATAGAGTCCCTATAGTGACCCTAGAGACCCTATAGAGACCCTAGGGACCCTATAGAGACCCTAGGGACCCTATAGAGACCCTATAGAGACCCTAGAGACCCTATAGAGACCCTATAGAGACCCTAGGGACCCTATAGAGATCCTATAGAGACACTAGAGACCCTATTGAGACCCTATAGAGACCCTAGGAAACCTATAGAGACCCTATAGAGACCCTATAGAGACCCTAGAGACCCTATAGAGACCCTAGAGAGACCCTAGAGACCCTATAGAGACCCTAGAGAGACCTTAGATACCCTATAGAGACCCTAGGGACCCTATAGAGACCCTAGGAACCCTATAGAGACCCTATAGAGACCCTAGGGACCCTATAGAGACCCTATAGAGACACTAGAGATCCTATAGAGACCCTATAGAGACCCTAGGAACCCTATAGAGACCCTATAGAGACCCTAGGGACCCTATAGAGACCCTATAGAGACACTAGAGACCCTATAGAGACCCTATAGAGACCCTAGGGACCCTATAGAGACCCTATAGAGGCCCTAGAGACCCTATAGAGACCCTAGAGAGACCCTAGAGACACTATAGAGACCGTATAGAGACCCTAGAGACCCTATAGAGACCCTATAGAGACCCTAGAGACCCTATAGAGACCCTAGAGAGACCCTAGAGACCCTATAGAGACCCTAGGGTCCCTATAGAGACCCTATAGAGACCCTAGGAACCCTATAGAGACCCTATAGAGACACTAGAGGCCCTATAGAGACCCTATAGAGGCCCTAGAGACCCTATAGAGACCCTAGGAACCCTATAGAGACCCTATAGAAACCCTAGGGACCCTATAGAGTCCCTATAGTGACCCTAGAGACCCTATAGAGACCCTAGGGATCCTATAGAGACCCTATAGAGACCCTATAGAGACCCTAGAGACACTATAGAGACCCTAGGGACCCTATAGAGGCCCTAGGAACCCTATAGAGACCCTATAGAGACCCTAGGGACCCTATAGAGACCCTATAGAGGCCCTAGAGACCCTATAGAGACACTATAGAGACCCTAGGAACCCTATAGAGACCGTATAGAGACCCTAGAGACCCTATAGAGACCCTAGAGAGACCCTAGAGACCCTATAGAGACCCTAGAGAGACCCTAGAGACCCTATAGAGACCCTATAGAGACCCTAGAGACCCTATAGTGACCCTAGGGACCCTATAGAGACCCTATAGAGACCCTAGGGACCCTATAGAGACCCTATAGAGACACTAGAGGCCCTATAGAGACCCTATAGAGGCCCTAGAGACCCTATAGAGACCCTAGGGACCCTATAGAGACCCTAGGAACCCTATAGAGACCCTATAGAGACCCTAGGGACCCTATAGAGACCCTATAGAGACCCTAGAGACCCTATAGAGACCCTAGAGAGACCCTAGAGACCCTATAGAGACCATATAGAGACCCTAGAGACCCTAGAGAGACCCTAGAGACCCTATAGAGACCCTAGGGACCCTATAGAGACCCTAGGAACCCTATAGAGACCCTATAGAGACCCTAGGGACCCTATAGAGACCCTATAGAGACACTAGAGACCCTATAGAGACCCTATAGAGACCCTAGGGACCCTATAGAGACCCTATAGAGACCCTAGAGACCCTATAGAGACCCTAGAGAGACCTTAGATACCCTATAGAGACCCTAGGGACCCTATAGAGACCCTAGGAACCCTATAGAGACCCTATAGAGACCCTAGGGACCCTATAGAGACCCTATAGAGACACTAGAGACCCTATAGAGACCCTATAGAGACCCTGGAGACACTATAGAGACCCTAGGGACCCTATAGAGACCCTAGGAACCCTATAGAGACCCTATAGAGACCCTAGAGACCCTATAGAGACCCTAGAGAGACCCTAGAGACACTATAGAGACCCTAGGGACCCTATAGAGACCCTAGGAACCCTATAGAGACCCTATAGAGACCCTAGGGACCCTCTAGAGACCCTATAGAGGCCCTAGAGACCCTATAGAGACCCTATAGAGACCCTAGGAACCCTATAGAGACCGTATAGAGACCCTAGAGACCCTATAGAGACCCTATAGAGACCCTAGAGACCCTATAGAGACCCTAGAGAGACCCTAGAGACCCTATAGAGACCCTAGGGTCCCTATAGAGACCCTATAGAGACCCTAGGGACCCTATAGAGACCCTATAGAGACACTAGAGGCCCTATAGAGACCCTATAGAGGCCCTAGAGACCCTATAGAGGCCCTAGAGACCCTACAGAGACCCTAGGGAACCTATAGAGACCCTAGGAACCCTATAGAGACCCTATAGAAACCCTAGGGACCCTATAGAGTCCCTATAGTGACCCTTGAGACCCTATAGAGACCCTAGGGATCCTATAGAGACCCTATAGAGACCCTATACAGACCCTAGAGACACTATAGAGACCCTAGGGACCCTATAGAGGCCCTAGGAACCCTATAGAGACCCTATAGAGACCCTAGGGACCCTATAGAGACCCTATAGAGGCCCTAGAGACCCTATAGAGACACTATAGAGACCCTAGGAACCCTATAGAGACCGTATAGAGACCCTAGAGACCCTATAGAGACCCTATAGAGACCCTAGAGACCCTATAGAGACCCTATAGAGAACCTAGAGACCCTATAGTGACCCTAGGGACCCTATAGAGACCCTATAGAGACCCTAGGGACCCTATAGAGACCCTATAGAGACACTAGAGGCCCTATAGAGACCCTATAGAGGCCCTAGAGACCCTATAGAGACCCTAGGGAACCTATAGAGACCCTAGGAACCCTATAGAGACCCTATAGAGACCCTAGGGACCCTATAGAGTCCCTATAGTGACCCTAGAGACCCTATAGAGACCCTAGGGACCCTATAGAGACCCTAGGAACCCTATAGAGACCCTATAGAGACCCTAGGGACCCTATAGAGACCCTATAGAGACCCTAGAGACCCTATAGAGACCCTAGAGAGACCCTAGAGACCCTATAGAGACCATAGAGAGACCCTAGAGACCCTAGAGAGACCCTAGAGACCCTATAGAGACCCTAGGGACCCTATAGAGACCCTAGGAACCCTATAGAGACCCTATAGAGACCCTAGGGACCCTATAGAGACCCTATAGAGACACTAGAGACCCTATAGAGACCCTATAGAGACCCTAGAGACCCTATAGAGACCCTAGAGAGACCCTAGAGACCCTATAGAGACCCTAGGAACCCTATAGAGACTCTAGGAACCCTATAGAGACCCTATAGAGACCCTAGAGAGACCCTAGAGACCCTACAGAGACCCTAGAGAGACCCTAGAGACCCTATAGAGACCCTAGGGACCCTATAGAGACCCTAGGAACCCTATAGAGACCCTATAGAGACCCTAGAGACCCTATAGACACCCTAGAGAGACCCTAGAGACCCTATAGAGAACCTAGGGACCCTATAGAGACCCTAGGAACCCTATAGAGACCCTATAGAGACCCTAGGGACCCTATAGAGACCCTATAGAGGCCCTAGAAACCCTATAGAGACCCTATAGAGACCCTAGGAACCCTATAGAGACCGTATAGAGACCCTAGAGACCGTATAGAGACCCTAGAGAGACCCTAGAGACCCTATAGAGACCCTATAGAGACCCTAGAGACCCTATAGAGACCCTAGGGACCCTATAGAGACACTATAGAGACCCTAGGGACCCTATAGAGACCCTATAGAGACACTAGAGGCCCTATAGAGACCCTATAGAGGCCCTAGAGACCCTATAGAGACCCTAGGGAACCTATAGAGACCCTAGGAACCCTATAGAGACCCTATAGAGACCCTAGGGACCCTATAGAGACCCTATAGAGACACTAGAGACCCTATAGAGACCCTATAGAGACCCTAGGAAACCTATAGACACCGTATAGAGACCCTAGAGACCCTATAGAGACCCTAGAGAGACCTTAGAGACCCTATAGAGACCCTAGGGACCCTACAGAGACCCTAGGAACCCTATAGAGACCCTTTAGAGACCCTAGGGACCCTATAGAGACCCTATAGAGACACTAGAGACCCTATAGAGACACTATAGAGACCCTAGGAACCCTATAGAGTCCCTAGGGAACCTATAGAGACACTAGGAACCCTATAGAGACCCTATAGAGACCCTAGGGACCCTATAGAGACCCTATAGAGACCCTAGAGACCCTATAGAGACCCTATAGAGACCCTAGGAACCCTATAGAGACCCTATAGAGACCCTAGGGACACTATAGAGACCCTATAGAGACTCTAGAGACCCTATAGAGACCCTATAGAGAACCTAGAGACCCTATAGAGACCCTAGGGAACCTATAGAGACCCTAGAGACCCTATAGAGACCCTATACAGACCCTAGGGAACCTATAGAGACCCTAGGAACCCTATAGAGACCCTATAGAGACCCTAGGGTTCCTATAGAGACCCTATAGAGACCCTAGGGACCCTATAGAGACCCTAGAGAGACCCTAGGGACCCTATAGAGACCCTAGGAACCCTATAGAGACCCTATAGAGACCCTATAGAGACCCTAGGGACCCTATAGAGACCCTATAGAGACACTAGAGACCCTATAGAGACACTATAGAGACACTAGAGACCCTATAGAGACCCTATAGAGACCATATAGAGCCCTAGGAACCTTATAGATACCCTATAGAGACCCTAGGGACCCTATAGAGACCCTATAGAGACCTTAGAGACCCTATAGAGACCCCAGAGAGACCCTAGAGACCCTATAGAGACCCTAGGGACCCTATAGAGACACTAGGAACCCTATAGAGACCCTATAGAGACCCTAGGGACCCTATAGAGACCCTATAGAGACCCTAGAGACCCTATAGAGACCCTAGGAACCCTATAGAGACCCTATAGAGACCCTAGGGACCCTATAGAGATCCTAGAGAGACCCTAGAGACCCTATAGAGACCCTAGGGACCCTATAGAGACCCTAGAGAGACCCTAGAGACCCTATAGAGACCCTATAGAGACCCTATAGAGACCCTAGACACCCTATAGACACCCTAGAGAGACCCTAGAGACCCTATAGAGACCCTAGAGAGACCCTAGAGACACTATAGAGACCCTACGGACCCAATAGAGACCCTAGGAACCCTATAGAGACCCTATAGAGACCCTAGGGACCCTATAGAGACCCTATAGAGGCCCTAGAAACCCTATAGAGACCCTATAGAGACCCTAGGAATCCTATAGAGACCGTATAGAGACCCTAGAGACCCTATAGAGACCCTAGACAGACCCTAGAGACCCTATAGAGACCCTAGAGAGACCCTAGAGACCCTATAGAGACCCTAGGGACCCTATAGAGACCCTATAGAGACCCTAGGGACCCTATAGAGACCCTATAGAGACACTAGAGGCCCTATAGAGACCCTATAGAGGCCGTAGAGACCCTATAGAGACCCTAGGGAACCTATAGAGACCCTAGGAACCCTATAGAGACCCTATAGAGACCCTAGGGACCCTATAGAGTCCCTATAGTGACCCTAGAGACCCTATAGAGACCCTAGGGACCCTATAGAGACCCTAGGGACCCTATAGAGACCCTATAGAGACCCTAGGGACCCTATAGAGACCCTAGGGACACTATAGAGACTCTAGGAACCCCTATAGAGACCCTATAGAGACCCTAGGGACCCTATAGAGACCCTATAGAGACCCTAGACACCTTATAGAGACCCTAGGAACCCTATAGAGACCCTATAGAGACCCTAGAGACCCTATAGAGACCCTAGAGAGACCCTAGAGACCCTATAGAGACCCTAGGGACCCTATAGAGACCCTAGGAACCCTATAGAGACCCTATAGAGACCCTAGAGACCCTATAGACACCCTAGAGAGACCCTAGAGACCCTATAGAGACCCTATAGAGGCCCTAGAGACCCTATAGAGACCCTATAGAGACCCTAGGGACCCTATAGAGACCCTATAGAGACACTAGAGGCCCTATAGAGACCCTATAGAGGCCCTAGAGACCCTATAGAGACCCTAGGGACCCTATAGAGATCCTAGAGAGACACTAGAGGCCCTATAGAGACCCTATAGAGGCCCTAGAGACCCTATAGAGACCCTAGGGAACCTATAGAGACCCTAGGAACCCTATAGAGACCCTATAGAGACCCTAGGGACCATATAGAGTCCCTATAGTGACCCTAGAGACCCTATAGAGACCCTAGGGACCCTATAGAGACCCTAGGGACCCTATAGAGACCCTATAGAGACCCTAGAGACCCTATAGAGACCCTATAGAGACCCTAGGGACCCTATAGAGACCCTATAGAGACACTAGAGACCCTATAGAGACCCTATAGAGACCCTGGAGACACTATAGAGACCCTAGGGACCCTATAGAGACCCTAGGAACCCTATAGAGACCCTATAGAGACCCTAGAGACCCTATAGAGACCCTAGAGAGACCCTAGAGACACTATAGAGACCCTAGGGACCCTATAGAGAACCTAGGAACCCTATAGAGACCCTATAGAGACCCTAGGGACCCTATAGAGACCCTATAGAGGCCCTAGAGACCCTATAGAGACCCTATAGAGACCCTAGGAACCCTATAGAGACCGTATAGAGACCCTAGAGACCCTATAGAGACCCTATAGAGACACTAGAGACCCTATAGAGACCCTAGAGAGACCCTAGAGACCCTATAGAGACCCTAGGGTCCCTATAGAGACCCTATAGAGACCCTAGGGACCCTATAGAGACCCTATAGAGACACTAGAGGCCCTATAGAGACCCTATAGAGGCCCTAGAGACCCTATAGAGGCACTAGAGACCCTATAGAGACCCTAGGGAACCTATAGAGACCCTAGGAACCCTATAGAGACCCTATAGAAACCCTAGGGACCCTATAGAGTCCCTATAGTGACCCTAGAGACCCTATAGAGACCCTAGGGATCCTATAGAGACCCTATAGAGACCCTAGAGACACTATAGAGACCCTAGGGACCCTATAGAGGCCCTAGGAACCCTATAGAGACCCTATAGAGACCCTAGGGACCCTATAGAGACCCTAGGGACCCTATAGAGACTCTAGGACCCTATAGAGACCCTATAGAGACCCTAGGGACCCTATAGAGACCCTATAGAGACCCTAGACACCTTATAGAGACCCTAGGAACCCTATAGAGACCCTATAGAGACCCTAGAGACCCTATAGAGACCCTAGAGAGACCCTAGAGACCCTATAGAGACCCTAGGGACCCTATAGAGACCCTAGGAACCCTATAGAGACCATATAGAGACCCTAGAGACCCTATAGACACCCTAGAGAGACCCTAGAGACCCTATAGAGACCCTATAGAGGCCCTAGAGACCCTATAGAGACCCTATAGAGACCCTAGGGACCCTATAGAGACCCTATAGAGACACTAGAGGCCCTATAGAGACCCTATAGAGGCCCTAGAGACCCTATAGAGACCCTAGGGACCCTATAGAGATCCTAGAGAGACACTAGAGGCCCTATAGAGACCCTATAGAGGCCCTAGAGACCCTATAGAGACCCTAGGGAACCTATAGAGACCCTAGGAACCCTATAGAGACCCTATAGAGACCCTAGGGACCATATAGAGTCCCTATAGTGACCCTAGAGACCCTATAGAGACCCTAGGGACCCTATAGAGACCCTAGGGACCCTATAGAGACCCTATAGAGACCCTAGAGACCCTATAGAGACCCTATAGAGACCCTAGAGACCCTATAGAGACCCTAGAGAGACCCTAGAGACCCTATAGAGACCCTAGGGTCCCTATAGAGACCCTATAGAGACCCTAGGGACCCTATAGAGACCCTATAGAGACACTAGAGGCCCTATAGAGACCCTATAGAGGCCCTAGAGACCCTATAGAGGCCCTAGAGACCCTATAGAGACCCTAGGGAACCTATAGAGACCCTAGGAACACTATAGAGACCCTATAGAAACCCTAGGGACCCTATAGAGTCCCTATAGTGACCCTAGAGACCCTATAGAGACCCTAGGGATCCTATAGAGACCCTATAGAGACCCTATAGAGACCCTAGAGACACTATAGAGACCCTAGGGACCCTATAGAGGCCCTAGGAAACCTATAGAGACCCTATAGAGACCCTAGGGACCCTATAGAGACCCTATAGAGACACTAGAGACCCTATAGAGACACTATAGAGACCCTAGAGACCCTATAGAGTCCCTAGGGAACCTATAGAGACACTAGGAACCCTATAGAGACCCTATAGAGACCCTAGGGACCCTATAGAGACCCTATAGAGACCCTAGAGACCCTATAGAGACCCTATAGAGACCCTAGGAACCCTATAGAGACCCTATAGAGACCCTAGGGACACTATAGAGACCCTATAGAGACTCTAGAGACCCTATAGAGACCCTATAGAGACCCTAGAGACCCTATAGAGACCCTAGGGAACCTATAGAGACCCTAGAGACCCTATAGAGACCCTATACAGACCCTAGGGAACCTATAGAGACCCTAGGAACCCTATAGAGACCCTATAGAGACCCTAGGGTTCCTATAGAGACCCTATAGAGACCCTAGGGACCCTATAGAGACCCTAGAGAGACCCTAGGGACCCTATAGAGACCCTAGGAACCCTATAGAGACCCTATAGAGACCCTATAGAGACCCTAGGGACCCTATAGAGACCCTATAGAGACACTAGAGACCCTATAGAGACACTATAGAGACACTAGAGACCCTATAGAGACCCTATAGAGACCATATAGAGCCCTAGGAACCTTATAGATACCCTATAGAGACCCTAGGGACCCTATAGAGACCCTATAGAGACCTTAGAGACCCTATAGAGACCCTAGAGAGACCCTAGAGACCCTATAGAGACCCTAGGGACCCTATAGAGACACTAGGAACCCTATAGAGACCCTATAGAGACCCTAGGGACCCTATAGAGACCCTATAGAGACCCTAGAGACCCTATAGAGACCCTAGGAACCCTATAGAGACCCTATAGAGACCCTAGGGACCCTATAGAGATCCTAGAGAGACCCTAGAGACCCTATAGAGACCCTAGGGACCCTATAGAGACCCTAGAGAGACCCTAGAGACCCTATAGAGACCCTATAGAGACCCTATACAGACCCTAGACACCCTATAGACACCCTAGAGAGACCCTAGAGACCATATAGAGAGCCTAGAGAGACCCTAGAGACACTATAGAGACCCTACGGACCCAATAGAGACCCTAGGAACCCTATAGAGACCCTATAGAGACCCTAGGGACCCTATAGAGACCCTATAGAGGCCCTAGAAACCCTATAGAGACCCTATAGAGACCCTAGGAATCCTATAGAGACCGTATAGAGACCCTAGAGACCCTATAGAGACCCTAGACAGACCCTAGAGACCCTATAGAGACCCTAGAGAGACCCTAGAGACCCTATAGAGACCCTAGGGACCCTATAGAGACCCTATAGAGACCCTAGGGACCCTATAGAGACCCTATAGAGACACTAGAGGCCCTATAGAGACCCTATAGAGGCCGTAGAGACCCTATAGAGACCCTAGGGAACCTATAGAGACCCTAGGAACCCTATAGAGACCCTATAGAGACCCTAGGGACCCTATAGAGTCCCTATAGTGACCCTAGAGACCCTATAGAGACCCTAGGGACCCTATAGAGACCCTAGGGACCCTATAGAGACCCTATAGAGACCCTAGGGACCCTATAGAGACCCTAGGGACACTATAGAGACTCTAGGAACCCTATAGAGACCCTATAGAGACCCTAGGGACCCTATAGAGACCCTATAGAGACCCTAGACACCTTATAGAGACCCTAGGAACCCTATAGAGACCCTATAGAGACCCTAGAGACCCTATAGAGACCCTAGAGAGACCCTAGAGACCCTATAGAGACCCTAGGGACCCTATAGAGACCCTAGGAACCCTATAGAGACCCTATAGAGACCCTAGAGACCCTATAGACACCCTAGAGAGACCCTAGAGACCCTATAGAGACCCTATAGAGGCCCTAGAGACCCTATAGAGACCCTATAGAGACCCTAGGGACCCTATAGAGACCCTATAGAGACACTAGAGGCCCTATAGAGACCCTATAGAGGCCCTAGAGACCCTATAGAGACCCTAGGGACCCTATAGAGATCCTAGAGAGACACTAGAGGCCCTATAGAGACCCTATAGAGGCCCTAGAGACCCTATAGAGACCCTAGGGAACCTATAGAGACCCTAGGAACCCTATAGAGACCCTATAGAGACCCTAGGGACCATATAGAGTCCCTATAGTGACCCTAGAGACCCTATAGAGACCCTAGGGACCCTATAGAGACCCTAGGGACCCTATAGAGACCCTATAGAGACCCTAGAGACCCTATAGAGACCCTATAGAGACCCTAGGGACCCTATAGAGACCCTATAGAGACACTAGAGACCCTATAGAGACCCTATAGAGACCCTGGAGACACTATAGAGACCCTAGGGACCCTATAGAGACCCTAGGAACCCTATAGAGACCCTATAGAGACCCTAGAGACCCTATAGAGACCCTAGAGAGACCCTAGAGACACTATAGAGACCCTAGGGACCCTATAGAGAACCTAGGAACCCTATAGAGACCCTATAGAGACCCTAGGGACCCTATAGAGACCCTATAGAGGCCCTAGAGACCCTATAGAGACCCTATAGAGACCCTAGGAACCCTATAGAGACCGTATAGAGACCCTAGAGACCCTATAGAGACCCTATAGAGACACTAGAGACCCTATAGAGACCCTAGAGAGACCCTAGAGACCCTATAGAGACCCTAGGGTCCCTATAGAGACCCTATAGAGACCCTAGGGACCCTATAGAGACCCTATAGAGACACTAGAGGCCCTATAGAGACCCTATAGAGGCCCTAGAGACCCTATAGAGGCACTAGAGACCCTATAGAGACCCTAGGGAACCTATAGAGACCCTAGGAACCCTATAGAGACCCTATAGAAACCCTAGGGACCCTATAGAGTCCCTATAGTGACCCTAGAGACCCTATAGAGACCCTAGGGATCCTATAGAGACCCTATAGAGACCCTAGAGACACTATAGAGACCCTAGGGACCCTATAGAGGCCCTAGGAACCCTATAGAGACCCTATAGAGACCCTAGGGACCCTATAGAGACCCTAGGGACCCTATAGAGACTCTAGGAACCCTATAGAGACCCTATAGAGACCCTAGGGACCCTATAGAGACCCTATAGAGACCCTAGACACCTTATAGAGACCCTAGGAACCCTATAGAGACCCTATAGAGACCCTAGAGACCCTATAGAGACCCTAGAGAGACCCTAGAGACCCTATAGAGACCCTAGGGACCCTATAGAGACCCTAGGAACCCTATAGAGACCATATAGAGACCCTAGAGACCCTATAGACACCCTAGAGAGACCCTAGAGACCCTATAGAGACCCTATAGAGGCCCTAGAGACCCTATAGAGACCCTATAGAGACCCTAGGGACCCTATAGAGACCCTATAGAGACACTAGAGGCCCTATAGAGACCCTATAGAGGCCCTAGAGACCCTATAGAGACCCTAGGGACCCTATAGAGATCCTAGAGAGACACTAGAGGCCCTATAGAGACCCTATAGAGGCCCTAGAGACCCTATAGAGACCCTAGGGAACCTATAGAGACCCTAGGAACCCTATAGAGACCCTATAGAGACCCTAGGGACCATATAGAGTCCCTATAGTGACCCTAGAGACCCTATAGAGACCCTAGGGACCCTATAGAGACCCTAGGGACCCTATAGAGACCCTATAGAGACCCTAGAGACCCTATAGAGACCCTATAGAGACCCTAGAGACCCTATAGAGACCCTAGAGAGACCCTAGAGACCCTATAGAGACCCTAGGGTCCCTATAGAGACCCTATAGAGACCCTAGGGACCCTATAGAGACCCTATAGAGACACTAGAGGCCCTATAGAGACCCTATAGAGGCCCTAGAGACCCTATAGAGGCCCTAGAGACCCTATAGAGACCCTAGGGAACCTATAGAGACCCTAGGAACACTATAGAGACCCTATAGAAACCCTAGGGACCCTATAGAGTCCCTATAGTGACCCTAGAGACCCTATAGAGACCCTAGGGATCCTATAGAGACCCTATAGAGACCCTATAGAGACCCTAGAGACACTATAGAGACCCTAGGGACCCTATAGAGGCCCTAGGAACCCTATAGAGACCCTATTGAGACCCTAGGGACCCCATAGAGACCCTATAGAGACACTAGAGACCCTACAGAGGCCCTAGAGACACCCTAGAGACCCTATAGAGACCCTAGAGAGACCCTAGAGACCCTATAGAGACCCTATAGAGACCCTAGAGACCCTATAGTGACCCTAGGGACCCTATAGAGACCCTATAGAGACCCTAGGGACCCTATAGAGACCCTATAGAGACACTAGAGGCCCTATAGAGACCCTATAGAGGCCCTAGAGACCCTATAGAGACCCTAGGGAACCTATAGAGACCCTAGGAACCCTATAGAGACCCTATAGAGACCCTAGGGACCCTATAGAGTCCCTATAGTGACCCTAGAGACCCTATAGAGACCCTAGGGACCCTATAGAGACCCTAGGAACCCTATAGAGACCCTATAGAGACCCTAGGGACCCTATAGAGACCCTATAGAGACCCTAGAGACCCTATAGAGACCCTAGAGAGACCCTAGAGACCCTATAGAGACCATAGAGAGACCCTAGAGACCCTAGAGAGACCCTAGAGACCCTATAGAGACCCTAGGGACCCTATAGAGACCCTAGGAACCCTATAGAGACCCTATAGAGACCCTAGAGAGACCCAAGGGACCCTATAGAGACCCTAGGAACCCTATAGAGACCCTATAGAGACCCTATAGAGACCCTAGGGACCCTATAGAGACCCTATAGAGACACTAGAGACCCTATAGAGACACTATAGAGACACTAGAGACCCTATAGAGACCCTATAGAGACCATATAGAGCCCTAGGAACCTTATAGATACCCTATAGAGACCCTAGGGACCCTATAGAGACCCTATAGAGACCTTAGAGACCCTATAGAGACCCTAGAGAGACCCTAGAGACCCTATAGAGACCCTAGGGACCCTATAGAGACACTAGGAACCCTATAGAGACCCTATAGAGACCCTAGGGACCCTATAGAGACCCTATAGAGACCCTAGAGACCCTATAGAGACCCTAGGAACCCTATAGAGACCCTATAGAGACCCTAGAGACCCTATAGAGACCCTAGAGAGACCCTAGAGACCCTATAGAGACCCTAGGGACCCTATAGAGACCCTAGAGAGACCCTAGAGACCCTATAGAGACCCTATAGAGACCCTATAGAGACCCTAGAGACCCTATAGACACCCTAGAGAGACCCTAGAGACCCTATAGAGACCCTAGAGAGACCCTAGAGACACTATAGAGACCCTACGGACCCAATAGAGACCCTAGGAACCCTATAGAGACCCTATAGAGACCCTAGGGACCCTATAGAGACCCTATAGAGGCCCTAGAAACCCTATAGAGACCCTATAGAGACCCTAGGAATCCTATAGAGACCGTATAGAGACCCTAGAGACCCTATAGAGACCCTAGACAGACCCTAGAGACACTATAGAGACCCTAGAGAGACCCTAGAGACCCTATAGAGACCCTAGGGACCCTATAGAGACACTATAGAGACCCTAGGGACCCTATAGAGACCCTATAGAGACACTAGAGGCCCTATAGAGACCCTATAGAGGCCCTAGAGACCCTATAGAGACCCTAGGGAACCTATAGAGACCCTAGGAACCCTATAGAGACCCTATAGAGACCCTAGGGACCCTATAGAGTCCCTATAGTGACCCTAGAGACCCTATAGAGACCCTAGGGACCCTATAGAGACCCTAGGGACCCTATAGAGACCCTATAGAGACCCTAGGGACCCTATAGAGACCCTAGGGACCCTATAGAGACTCTAGGAACCCTATAGAGACCCTATAGAGACCCTAGGGACCCTATAGAGACCCTATAGAGACCCTAGACACCTTATAGAGACCCTAGGAACCCTATAGAGACCCTATAGAGACCCTAGAGACCCTATAGAGACCCTAGAGAGACCCTAGAGACCCTATAGAGACCCTAGGGACCCTATAGAGACCCTAGGAACCCTATAGAGACCCTATAGAGACCCTAGAGACCCTATAGACACCCTAGAGAGACCCTAGAGACCCTATAGAGACCCTATAGAGGCCCTAGAGACCCTATAGAGACCCTAGGGACCCTATAGAGACCCTAGGAACCCTATAGAGACCCTATAGAGACCCTAGGGACCCTATAGAGACCCTATAGAGACACTAGAGGCCCTATAGAGACCCTATAGAGGCCCTAGAGACCCTATAGAGACCCTAGGGACCCTATAGAGATCCTAGAGAGACACTAGAGGCCCTATAGAGACCCTATAGAGGCCCTAGAGACCCTATAGAGACCCTAGGGAACCTATAGAGACCCTAGGAACCCTATAGAGACCTATGGAGACCCTAGGGACCATATAGAGTCCCTATAGTGACCCTAGAGACCCTATAGAGACCCTAGGGACCCTATAGAGACCCTAGGGACCCTATAGAGACCCTATAGAGACCCTAGAGACCCTATAGAGACCCTATAGAGACCCTAGGGACCCTATAGAGATCCTATAGAGACACTAGAGACCCTATAGAGACCCTATAGAGACCCTAGGAAACCTATAGAGACCCTATAGAGACCCTATAGAGACCCTAGAGACCCTATAGAGACCCTAGAGAGACCCTAGAGACCCTATAGAGACCCTAGAGAGACCTTAGATACCCTATAGAGACCCTAGGGACCCTATAGAGACCCTATAGAGACACTAGAGACCCTATAGAGACCCTATAGAGACCCTGGAGACACTATAGAGACCCTAGGGACCCTATAGAGACCCTAGGAACCCTATAGAGACCCTATAGAGACCCTAGAGACCCTATAGAGACCCTAGAGAGACCCTAGAGACACTATAGAGACCCTAGGGACCCTATAGAGAACCTAGGAACCCTATAGAGACCCTATAGAGACCCTAGGGACCCTATAGAGACCCTATAGAGGCCCTAGAGACCCTATAGAGACCCTATAGAGACCCTAGGAACCCTATAGAGACCGTATAGAGACCCTAGAGACCCTATAAAGACCCTATAGAGACCCTAGAGACCCTATAGACACCCTAGAGAGACCCTAGAGACCCTATAGAGACCCTATAGAGGCCCTAGAGACCCTATAGAGACCCTAGGGACCCTATAGAGACCCTAGGAACCCTATAGAGACCCTATAGAGACCCTAGGGACCCTATAGAGACCCTATAGAGACACTAGAGGCCCTATAGAGACCCTATAGAGGACCTAGAGACCCTATAGAGGCCCTAGAGACCCTATAGAGACCCTAGGGAACCTATAGAGACCCTAGGAACCCTATAGAGACCCTATAGAAACCCTAGGGACCCTATAGAGTCCCTATAGTGACCCTAGAGACCCTATAGAGACCCTAGGGATCCTATAGAGACCCTATAGAGACCCTATAGAGACCCTAGAGACACTATAGAGACCCTAGGGACCCTATAGAGGCCCTAGAGACCCTATAGAGACCCTATAGAGACCCTAGGGACCCTATAGAGACCCTAGAGAGACCCTAGAGACCCTATAGAGACCCTAGAGAGACCCTAGAGACCCTATAGAGACCCTAGAGAGACCCTAGAGACCCTATAGAGACACTATAGAGACCCTAGAGACCCTATAGTGACCCTAGGGACCCTATAGAGACCCTATAGAGACCCTAGGGACCCTATAGAGACCCTATAGAGGACACTAGAGGCCCTATAGAGACCCTATAGAGGCCCTAGAGACCCTATAGAGACCCTAGGGAACCTATAGAGAACCTAGGAACCCTATAGAGACCCTATAGAGACCCTAGGGACCCTATAGAGTCCCTATAGTGACCCTAGAGACCCTATAGAGACCCTAGGGACCCTATAGAGACCCTAGGACCCTATAGAGACCCTATAGAGACCCTAGGGACCCTATAGAGACCCTATAGAGACCCTAGAGACCCTATAGAGACCCTAGAGAGACCCTAGAGACCCCTATAGAGACCATAGAGAGACCCTAGAGACCCTAGAGAGACCCTAGAGACCCTATAGAGACCCTAGGGACCCTATAGAGACCCTAGGAACCCTATAGAGACCCTATAGAGACCCTAGGGACCCTATAGAGACCCTATAGAGACACTAGAGACCCTATAGAGACCCTATAGAGACCCTAGAGACCCTATAGAGACCCTAGAGAGACCCTAGAGACCCTATAGAGACCCTAGGGACCCTATAGAGACTCTAGGAACCCTATAGAGACCCTATAGAGACCCTAGAGAGACCCTAGAGACCCTTACAGAGACCCTAGAGAGACCCTAGAGACCCTATAGAGACCCTAGGGACCCTATAGAGACCCTAGGAACCCTATAGAGACCCTATAGAGACCCTAGAGACCCTATAGACACCCTAGAGAGACCCTAGAGACCCTATAGAGAACCTAGGGACCCTATAGAGACCCTAGGAACCCTATAGAGACCCTATAGAGACCCTAGGGACCCTATAGAGACCCTATAGAGGCCCTAGAAACCCTATAGAGACCCTATAGAGACCCTAGGAACCCTATAGAGACCGTATAGAGACCCTAGAGACCCTATAGAGACCCTAGAGAGACCCTAGAGACCCTATAGAGACCCTATAGAGACCCTAGAGACCCTATAGAGACCCTAGGGGACCCTATAGAGACACTATAGAGACCCTAGGGACCCTATAGAGACCCTATAGAGACACTAGAGGCCCTATAGAGACCCTATAGAGGCTCTAGAGACCCTATAGAGACCCTAGGGAACATATAGAGACCCTAGGAACCCTATAGAGACCCTATAGAGACCCTAGGGACCCTATAGAGACCCTATAGAGACACTAGAGACCCTATAGAGACCCTATAGAGACCCTAGGAAACCTATAGACACCGTATAGAGACCCTAGAGACCCTATAGAGACCCTAGAGAGACCTTAGAGACCCTATAGAGACCCTAGGGACCCTACAGAGACCCTAGGAACCCTATAGAGACCCTTTAGAGAACCTAGGGACCCTATAGAGACCCTATAGAGACACTAGAGACCCTATAGAGACACTATAGAGACCCTAGGAACCCTATAGAGTCCCTAGGGAACCTATAGAGACACTAGGAACCCTATAGAGACCCTATAGAGACCCTAGGGACCCTATAGAGACCCTATAGAGACCCTAGAGACCCTATAGAGACCCTATAGAGACCCTAGGAACCCTATAGAGACCCTATAGAGACCCTAGGGACCCTATAGAGACCCTATAGAGACACTAGAGACCCTATAGAGACCCTATAGAGACCCTAGAGACCCTATAGAGACCCTAGGGAACCTATAGGGACCCTAGAGACCCTGTAGAGACCCTATAGAGACCCTAGGGAACCTATAGAGACCCTAGGAACCCTATAGAGACCCTATAGAGACCCTAGGGTTCCTATAGAGACCCTATAGAGACCCTAGGGACCCTATAGAGACCCTAGAGAGACCCTAGAGACACTATACAGACCCTAGGAACCCTATAGAGACCCTATAGAGACCCTAGGGACCCTATAGAGACCCTAGGAACCCTATAGAGACCCTATAGAGACCCTATAGAGACCCTAGGGACCCTATAGAGACCCTATAGAGACACTAGAGACCCTATAGAGACACTATAGAGACACTAGAGACCCTATAGAGACCCTATAGAGACCATATAGAACCCTAGGAACCTTATAGATACCCTATAGAGACCCTAGGGACCCTATAGAGACCCTATAGAGACCTTAGAGACCCTATAGAGACCCTAGAGAGACCCTAGAGACCCTAGGGACCCTATAGAGTCCCTATAGTGACCCTAGAGACCCTATAGAGACCCTAGGGACCCTATAGAGACCCTAGGGACCCTATAGAGACCCTATAGAGACCCTATAGAGACCCTAGGGACATTATAGAGATCCTATAGAGACACTAGAGACCCTATAGAGACCCTATAGAGACCCTAGGAAACCTATAGAGACCGTATAGAGACCCTAGAAACCCTATAGAGGCCCTATAGAGACCCTAGAGACCCTATAGAGACCCTAGAGAGACCCTAGAGACCCTATAGAGACCCTAGGAACCCTATAGAGACCCTATAGAGACCCTAGGGACCCTATAGAGACCCTAGGAACCCTATAGAGACCCTATAGAGACCCTAGGGACCCTATAGAGACCCTATAGAGACCCTAGATACCCTAGAGACCCTATAGAGACCCTATAGAGACCCTAGGAACCCTATAGAGACCCTATAGAGACCCTAGGGACCCTACAGAGACCCTATAGAGACACTAGAGACCCTATAGAGACCCTATAGAGACCCTGGAGACCCTATAGAGACCCTAGGGAACCTATAGAGACCCTAGGAACCCTATAGAGACCCTATAGAGACCCTAGGGAACCTATAGAGACCCTAGGAACCCTATAGAGACCCTATAGAGACCCTAGAGACCCTATAGAGATCCTATAGAGACATTAGAGACTCTATAGAGACCCAAGAGACCCTATAGAGACCCTAGAGAGACACTAGAGACCCTATAGAGACCCTAGGAACCCTATAGAGACCCTATAGAGACACTAGGGACCCTATAGAGACCCTAGGAACCCTATAGAGACCCTATAGAGACCCTAGGGACCCTATAGAGACCCTATAGAGACACTAGAGACCCTATAGAGACACTATAGAGACCCTAGAGACCCTATAGAGACCCTAGGGACCCTATAGAGACCCTAGGAACCCTATAGAGACCCTATAGAGACCCTAGGGTCCCTATAGAGACCCTATAGAGACCCTAGAGACCCTATAGAGACCCTATAGAGACACTATAGAGACCCTAGGGACCCTATAGAGACCCTATAGAGACCCTAGAGACCCTATAGAGACCCTAGAGAGACCCTAGAGACCCTATAGAGACCCTAGGGACCCTATAGAGACCCTAGGAACCTATAGAGACCCTATAGAGACCCTAGAGACCCTAGAGAGACCCTAGAGAGACCCTAGAGACACTATAGAGACCCTAGGGACCCTATAGAGACCCTAGGAACCCTATAGAGACCCTATAGAGACCCTAGGGACCCTGTAGAGACCCTATAGAGGCCCTAGAGACCCTATAGAGACCCTATAGAGACCCTAGGAACCCTATAGAGACCGTATAGAGACCCTAGAGACCCTATAGAGACCCTATAGAGACCCTAGAGACCCTAGAGAGACCCTAGGGAACCTATAGAGACCCTAGGGACCCTATAGAGACCCTATAGAGACACTAGAGGCCCTATAGAGACCCTATAGAGGCCCTAGAGACCCTATAGAGGCCCTAGAGACCCTATAGAGACCCTAGGGACCCTATAGAGACCCTATAGAGACACTAGAGACCATATAGAGACCCTATAGAGACCCTAGAGACCCTATAGAGACCCTAGGGAACCTACAGAGACCCTAGGAACCCTATAGAGACCCTATAGAGACCCTAGGGATCCTATAGAGACACTAGGAACCCTATAGAGACCCTATAGAGACCCTAGGGACCCTATAGAGACCCTAGAGAGACCCTAGAGACCCTAGAGAGACCCTAGAGAGACCCTAGAGACCCTATAGAGACCCTAGGGACCCTATAGAGACCCTAGGAACCCCTATAGAGACCCTATAGAGACCCTAGGGACCCTATAGAGACCCTATAGAGACACTATAGAGACACTAGAGACCCTATAGAGACCCTATAGAGACCATATAGAGACCCTAGGAACCCTATAGAGACCCTATAGAGACCCTAGGGACCCTATAGTGACCCTATAGAGACACTAGAGACCCTATAGAGACCCAAGAGACCCTATAGAGACCCTAGGAACCCTATAGAGACCCTATAGAGACCCTACGGACCCTATAGAGACCCTAGGAACCCTATAGAGATCCTATAGACACCCTAGGGACCCTATAGAGACCCTAGAGAGACCCTAGAGACCCTAGAGAGACCCTAGAGAGACCCTAGAGACCCTATAGAGACACTAGGGACCCTATAGAGACCCTAGGAACCCTATAGAGACCCTATAGAGACCCTAGGGACCCTATAGAGACCCTATAGAGACACGATATAGAGACACTAGAGACCCTATAGAGACCATATAGAGACCATATAGAGACCCTAGGAACCCTATAGAGACCCTATAGAGACCCTAGGGACCCTATAGAGACCCTATAGAGACCCTATAGAGACCCTAGAGAGACCCTAGAGACCCTATAGAGACCCTAGGGACCCTATAGAGACTCTAGGAACCCTATAGAGACCCTATAGAGACCCTAGGGACCCTATAGAGACCCTATAGAGACCCTAGAGACCCTATAGAGACCCTAGAGAGACCCTAGAGACCCTATAGAGACCCTAGAGAGACCCTAGAGACCCTATAGAGACCCTAGGGACCCTATAGAGACCCTATAGAGGCCCTAGAGACCCTATAGAGACCCTATAGAGACCCTAGGAACCCTATAGAGACCGTATAGAGACCCTAGAGACCCTATAGAGACCATAGAGAGACCCTAGAGATCCTATAGAGACCCTAGAGAGACTCTAGAGACCCTATAGAGACCCTAGGGACCCTATAGAGACCCTATAGAGACCCTAGGGACCCTATAGAGACCCTATGGAGACACTAGAGGCCCTATAGAGACCCTATAGAGGCCCTAGAGACCCTATAGAGACCATAGGGAACCTATAGAGACCCTAGGAACCCTATAGAGACCCTATAGAGACCCTAGGGACCCTATAGAGTCCATATAGTGACCCTAGAGACCCTATAGAGACCCTAGGTACCCTATAGAGACCCTAGGAACCCTATAGAGACCCTATAGAGACCCTATAGAGACCCTAGGGACCCTATAGAGACCCTATAGAGACACTAGAGACCCTATAGAGACCCTATAGAGACCCTAGGAAACCTATACAGACCGTATAGAGACCCTAGAGACCCTACAGAGACCCTATAGAGACCCTAGAGACCCTATAGAGACCCTAGAGAGACCCTAGAGACCCTATAGAGACCCTAGAGAGACCTTAGAGACCCTATAGAGAGCCTAGGGACCCTATAGAGACCCTATAGAGACCCTAGGGACCCTATAGAGACCCTATAGAGACCCTAGGAACCCTATAGAGACCCTATAGAGACCCTAGGGACCCTATAGAGACCCTATAGAGACCCTAGAGACCCTATAGAGACCCTATAGAGACCCTAGGGAACCTATAGAGACCCTAGGAACCCTATAGAGACACTATAGAGACCCTAGGGATCCTATAGAGACCCTATAGAGACCCTAGGGACCCTATAGAGATCCTATAGAGACCCTAGAGACCCTTTAGAGACCCTAGAGAGACCCTAGAGACCCTATAGAGACCCTAGGGACCCTATAGAGACCCTATAGGGACCCTAGGGACCCTATAGAGACCCTATAGAGACCCTAGAGACCCTATAGAGACCCTATAGAGACCCTAGAGACCCTATAGAGACCCTAGAGAGACCCTAGAGACCCTACAGGGACCCTAGAGAGACCCTAGAGACCCTATAGAGACCCTAGAGAGACCCTAGAGACCCTATAGAGACCCTATAGAGACACTAGAGACCCTCTAGAGACCCTATAGAGACCCTAGGAAACGTATAGAGACCGTATAGAGACCCAAGAGACCCTATAGAGACCCTATAGAGACCCTAGAGACCCTATAGAGACCCTAGAGAGACCCTAGAGACCCTATAGAGACACGAGAGAGACCTTAGAGGACACTATAGAGACCCTAGAGACCCTATAGAGACCCTAGGAACCCTATAGAGACCCTAGGGACCCTATAGAGACCCTATAGAGACTCTAGGAACCCTATAGAGACCCTATAGAGAACCTAGGGACCCTATAGAGACCTTATAGAGACCCTAGAGATCCTATAGAAACCCTAGGGAACCTATAGAGACCCTATAGAGACACTAGAGACCCTATAGAGACCCTATAGAGACCCTAGGAACCCTATAGAGACCCTATAGAGACACTAGAGACCCTATAGAGACCCTATAGAGACCCTAGAGACCCTATAGAGACCCTAGGGAACCTATAGAGACCCTAGGAACCCTATAGAGACCCTATAGAGACCCTAGGGACCCTATAGAGTCCCTATAGTGACCCTAGAAACCCTATAGAGACCCTAGGGACCCTATAGAGACGCTAGGGACCCTATAGAGACCATATAGAGACACTAGAGACCCTATAGAGACCCTATAGAGACCCTAGGAACACTATAGAGTCCCTAGGGAACCTATAGAGACCCTAGGAACCCTATAGAGACCCTATAGAGACCATAGGGACCCTATAGAGACCCTATAGAGACCCTAGAGACCCTATAGAGACCCTATAGAGACCCTAGAGACCCTATAGAGACCCTAGGAACCCTATAGAGACCCTATAGAGACCCTAGGGACCCTATAGAGACCCTAGGAACCCTATAGAGACCCTAGGAAACCTACAGAGACCCTATAGAGACCCTAGGGACCCTATAGAGACCCTATAGAGACCCTAGAGACCCTATAGAGACCCTAGAGAGACCCTAGAGACCCTATAGAGACCCTAGGGACCCTATAGAGACCCTAGGAACCCTATAGAGACCCTATAGAGACACTAGGGACCCTATAGAGACACTATAGAGACACTAGAGACCCTATAGAGACCCTATAGAGACCCTAGGGACCCTATAGAGACCCTATAGAGACCCTAGGGACCCTATAGAGACCCTATAGAGACACTAGAGACCCTATAGAGACCCTATAGAGACCCTAGGGACCCTATAGAGACCCTATAGAGGCCCTAGAGACCCTATAGAGACCCTAGAGAGACCCTAGAGACACTATAGAGACCGTATAGAGACCCTAGAGACCCTATAGAGACCCTATAGAGACCCTAGAGACCCTATAGAGACCCTAGAGAGACCCTAGAGACCCTATAGAGACCCTAGGGTCCCTATAGAGACCCTATAGAGACCCTAGGAACCCTATAGAGACCCTATAGAGACACTAGAGGCCCTATAGAGACCCTATAGAGGCCCTAGAGACCCTATAGAGGCCCTAGAGACCCTATAGAGACCCTAGGAACCCTATAGAGACCCTATAGAAACCCTAGGGACCCTATAGAGTCCCTATAGTGACCCTAGAGACCCTATAGAGACCCTAGGGATCCTATAGAGACCCTATAGAGACCCTATAGAGACCCTAGAGACACTATAGAGACCCTAGGGACCCTATAGAGGCCCTAGGAACCCTATAGAGACCCTATAGAGACCCTAGGGACCCTATAGAGACCCTATAGAGGCCCTAGAGACCCTATAGAGACACTATAGAGACCCTAGGAACCCTATAGAGACCGTATAGAGACCCTAGAGACCCTATAGAGACCCTAGAGAGACCCTAGAGACCCTATAGAGACACTAGAGAGACCCTAGAGACCCTATAGAGACCCTATAGAGACCCTAGAGACCCTATAGTGACCCTAGGGACCCTATAGAGACCCTATAGAGACCCTAGGGACCCTATAGAGACCCTATAGAGACACTAGAGGCCCTATAGAGACCCTATAGAGGCCCTAGAGACCCTATAGAGACCCTAGGGACCCTATAGAGACCCTAGGAACCCTATAGAGACCCTATAGAGACCCTAGGGACCCTATAGAGACCCTATAGAGACCCTAGAGACCCTATAGAGACCCTAGAGAGACCCTAGAGACCCTATAGAGACCATATAGAGACCCTAGAGACCCTAGAGAGACCCTAGAGACCCTATAGAGACCCTAGGGACCCTATAGAGACCCTAGGAACCCTATAGAGACCCTATAGAGACCCTAGGGACCCTATAGAGACCCTATAGAGACACTAGAGACCCTATAGAGACCCTATAGAGACCCTAGGGACCCTATAGAGACCCTATAGAGACCCTAGAGACCCTATAGAGACCCTAGAGAGACCTTAGATACCCTATAGAGACCCTAGGGACCCTATAGAGAACCTAGGAACCCTATAGAGACCCTATAGAGACCCTAGGGACCCTATAGAGACCCTATAGAGACACTAGAGACCCTATAGAGACCCTATAGAGACCCTGGAGACACTATAGAGACCCTAGGGACCCTATAGAGACCCTAGGAACCCTATAGAGACCCTATAGAGACCCTAGAGACCCTATAGAGACCCTAGAGAGACCCTAGAGACACTATAGAGACCCTAGGGACCCTATAGAGACCCTAGGAACCCTATAGAGACCCTATAGAGACCCTAGGGACCCTCTAGAGACCCTATAGAGGCCCTAGAGACCCTATAGAGACCCTATAGAGACCCTAGGAACCCTATAGAGACCGTATAGAGACCCTAGAGACCCTATAGAGACCCTATAGAGACCCTAGAGACCCTATAGAGACCCTAGAGAGACCCTAGAGACCCTATAGAGACCCTAGGGTCCCTATAGAGACCCTATAGAGACCCTAGGGACCCTATAGAGACCCTATAGAGACACTAGAGGCCCTATAGAGACCCTATAGAGGCCCTAGAGACCCTATAGAGGCCCTAGAGACCCTACAGAGACCCTAGGGAACCTATAGAGACCCTCGGAACCCTATAGAGACCCTATAGAAACCCTAGGGACCCTATAGAGTCCCTATAGTGACCCTTGAGACCCTATAGAGACCCTAGGGATCCTATAGAGACCCTATAGAGACCCTATACAGACCCTAGAGACACTATAGAGACCCTAGGGACCCTATAGAGGCCCTAGGAACCCTATAGAGACCCTATAGAGACCCTAGGGACCCTATAGAGACCCTATAGAGGCCCTAGAGACCCTATAGAGACACTATAGAGACCCTAGGAACCCTATAGAGACCGTATAGAGACCCTAGAGACCCTATAGAGACCCTATAGAGACCCTAGAGACCCTATAGAGACCCTATAGAGAACCTAGAGACCCTATAGTGACCCTAGGGACCCTATAGAGACCCTATAGAGACCCTAGGGACCCTATAGAGACCCTATAGAGACACTAGAGGCCCTATAGAGACCCTATAGAGGCCCTAGAGACCCTATAGAGACCCTAGGGAACCTATAGAGACCCTAGGAACCCTATAGAGACCCTATAGAGACCCTAGGGACCCTATAGAGTCCCTATAGTGACCCTAGAGACCCTATAGAGACCCTAGGGACCCTATAGAGACCCTAGGAACCCTATAGAGACCCTATAGAGACCCTAGGGACCCTATAGAGACCCTATAGAGACCCTAGAGACCCTATAGAGACCCTAGAGAGACCCTAGAGACCCTATAGAGACCATAGAGAGACCCTAGAGACCCTAGAGAGACCCTAGAGACCCTATAGAGACCCTAGGGACCCTATAGAGACCCTAGGAACCCTATAGAGACCCTATAGAGACCCTAGGGACCCTATAGAGACCCTATAGAGACACTAGAGACCCTATAGAGACCCTATAGAGACCCTAGAGACCCTATAGAGACCCTAGAGAGACCCTAGAGACCCTATAGAGACCCTAGGGACCCTATAGAGACTCTAGGAACCCTATAGAGACCCTATAGAGACCCTAGAGAGACCCTAGAGACCCTACAGAGACCCTAGAGAGACCCTAGAGACCCTATAGAGACCCTAGGGACCCTATAGAGACCCTAGGAACCCTATAGAGACCCTATAGAGACCCTAGAGACCCTATAGACACCCTAGAGAGACCCTAGAGACCCTATAGAGAACCTAGGGACCCTATAGAGACCCTAGGAACCCTATAGAGACCCTATAGAGACCCTAGGGACCCTATAGAGACCCTATAGAGGCCCTAGAAACCCTATAGAGACCCTATAGAGACCCTAGGAACCCTATAGAGACCGTATAGAGACCCTAGAGACCGTATAGAGACCCTAGAGAGACCCTAGAGACCCTATAGAGACCCTATAGAGACCCTAGAGACCCTATAGAGACCCTAGGGACCCTATAGAGACACTATAGAGACCCTAGGGACCCTATAGAGACCCTATAGAGACACTAGAGGCCCTATAGAGACCCTATAGAGGCCCTAGAGACCCTATAGAGACCCTAGGGAACCTATAGAGACCCTAGGAACCCTATAGAGACCCTATAGAGACCCTAGGGACCCTATAGAGACCCTATAGAGACACTAGAGACCCTATAGAGACCCTATAGAGACCCTAGGAAACCTATAGACACCGTATAGAGACCCTAGAGACCCTATAGAGACCCTAGAGAGACCTTAGAGACCCTATAGAGACCCTAGGGACCCTACAGAGACCCTAGGAACCCTATAGAGACCCTTTAGAGACCCTAGGGACCCTATAGAGACCCTATAGAGACACTAGAGACCCTATAGAGACACTATAGAGACCCTAGGAACCCTATAGAGTCCCTAGGGAACCTATAGAGACACTAGGAACCCTATAGAGACCCTATAGAGACCCTAGGGACCCTATAGAGACCCTATAGAGACCCTAGAGACCCTATAGAGACCCTATAGAGACCCTAGGAACCCTATAGAGACCCTATAGAGACCCTAGGGACACTATAGAGACCCTATAGAGACTCTAGAGACCCTATAGAGACCCTATAGAGACCCTAGAGACCCTATAGAGACCCTAGGGAACCTATAGAGACCCTAGAGACCCTATAGAGACCCTATACAGACCCTAGGGAACCTATAGAGACCCTAGGAACCCTATAGAGACCCTATAGAGACCCTAGGGTTCCTATAGAGACCCTATAGAGACCCTAGGGACCCTATAGAGACCCTAGAGAGACCCTAGGGACCCTATAGAGACCCTAGGAACCCTATAGAGACCCTATAGAGACCCTATAGAGACCCTAGGGACCCTATAGAGACCCTATAGAGACACTAGAGACCCTATAGAGACACTATAGAGACACTAGAGACCCTATAGAGACCCTATAGAGACCATATAGAGCCCTAGGAACCTTATAGATACCCTATAGAGACCCTAGGGACCCTATAGAGACCCTATAGAGACCTTAGAGACCCTATAGAGACTCTAGAGAGACCCTAGAGACCCTATAGAGACCCTAGGGACCCTATAGAGACACTAGGAACCCTATAGAGACCCTATAGAGACCCTAGGGACCCTATAGAGACCCTATAGAGACCCTAGAGACCTGGGACCCTATAGAGACCCTATAGAGACCCTAGAGACCCTATAGAGACCCTAGGAACCCTATAGAGACCCTATAGAGACCCTAGGGACCCTATAGAGATCCTAGAGAGACCCTAGAGACCTATAGAGACCCTAGGACCTATAGAGACCCTAGAGAGACCCTAGAGACCTATAGAGACCCTATAGAGACCCTATAGAGACCCTAGACACCCTATAGACACCCTAGAGAGACCCTAGAGACCCTATAGAGACCCTAGAGAGACCCTAGAGACACTATAGAGACCCTACGGACCCAATAGAGACCCTAGGAACCCTATAGAGACCCTATAGAGACCCTAGGGACCCTATAGAGACCCTATAGAGGCCCTAGAAACCCTATAGAGACCCTATAGAGACCCTAGGAATCCTATAGAGACCGTATAGAGACCCTAGAGACCCTATAGAGACCCTAGACAGACCCTAGAGACCCTATAGAGACCCTAGAGAGACCCTAGAGACCCTATAGAGACCCTAGGGACCCTATAGAGACCCTATAGAGACCCTAGGACCCTATAGAGACCCTATAGAGACACTAGAGGCCCTATAGAGACCCTAT
The DNA here is from genome assembly GCF_037157495.1 of Lathamus discolor. Taxonomy (NCBI): domain Eukaryota; kingdom Metazoa; phylum Chordata; class Aves; order Psittaciformes; family Psittacidae; genus Lathamus; species Lathamus discolor. The sequence continues at coordinate 51,879 of NW_027069228.1, read as the reverse complement.
AGAGGCCGTAGAGACCCTATAGAGACCCTAGGGAACCTATAGAGACCCTAGGAACCCTATAGAGACCCTATAGAGACCCTAGGGACCCTATAGAGTCCCTATAGGGACCCTATAGAGTCCCTATAGTGACCCTAGAGACCCTATAGAGACCCTAGGGACCCTATAGAGACCCTAGGGACCCTATAGAGACCCTATAGAGACCCTAGGGACCCTATAGAGACCCTAGGGACACTATAGAGACTCTAGGAACCCTATAGAGACCCTATAGAGACCCTAGGGACCCTATAGAGACCCTATAGAGACCCTAGACACCTTATAGAGACCCTAGGAACCCTATAGAGACCCTATAGAGACCCTAGAGACCCTATAGAGACCCTAGAGAGACCTAGAGACCCTATAGAGACCAGGGACCCTATAGAGACCCTAGGAACCCTATAGAGACCCTATAGAGACACTAGAGACCCTATAGACACCCTAGAGAGACCCTAGAGACCCTATAGAGACCCTATAGAGGCCCTAGAGACCCTATAGAGACCCTATAGAGACCCTAGGGACCCTATAGAGACCCTATAGAGACACTAGAGGCCCTATAGAGACCCTATAGAGGCCCTAGAGACCCTATAGAGACCCTAGGGACCCTATAGAGATCCTAGAGAGACACTAGAGGCCCTATAGAGACCCTATAGAGGCCCTAGAGACCCTATAGAGACCCTAGGGAACCTATAGAGACCCTAGGAACCCTATAGAGACCCTATAGAGACCCTAGGGACCATATAGAGTCCCTATAGTGACCCTAGAGACCCTATAGAGACCCTAGGACCCTATAGAGACCCTAGGGACCCTATAGAGACCCTATAGAGACCCTAGAGACCCTATAGAGACCCTATAGAGACCCTAGGGACCCTATAGAGACCCTATAGAGACACTAGAGACCCTATAGAGACCCTATAGAGACCCTGGAGACACTATAGAGACCCTAGGGACCCTATAGAGACCCTAGGAACCCTATAGAGACCCTATAGAGACCCTAGAGACCCTATAGAGACCCTAGAGAGACCCTAGAGACACTATAGAGACCCTAGGGACCCTATAGAGAACCTAGGAACCCTATAGAGACCCTATAGAGACCCTAGGGACCCTATAGAGACCCTATAGAGGCCCTAGAGACCCTATAGAGACCCTATAGAGACCCTAGGAACCCTATAGAGACCGTATAGAGACCCTAGAGACCCTATAGAGACCCTATAGAGACACTAGAGACCCTATAGAGACCCTAGAGAGACCCTAGAGACCCTATAGAGACCCTAGGGTCCCTATAGAGACCCTATAGAGACCCTAGGGACCCTATAGAGACCCTATAGAGACACTAGAGGCCCTATAGAGACCCTATAGAGGCCCTAGAGACCCTATAGAGGCCCTAGAGACCTATAGAGACCCTAGGGAACCTATAGAGACCCTAGGAACCCTATAGAGACCCTATAGAAACCCTAGGGACCCTATAGAGTCCCTATAGTGACCCTAGAGACCCTATAGAGACCCTAGGGATCCTATAGAGACCCTATAGAGACCCTAGAGACACTATAGAGACCCTAGGGACCCTATAGAGGCCCTAGGAACCCTATAGAGACCCTATAGAGACCCTAGGGACCCTATAGAGACCCTAGGGACCCTATAGAGACTCTAGGAACCCTATAGAGACCCTATAGAGACCCTAGGGACCCTATAGAGACCCTATAGAGACCCTAGACACCTTATAGAGACCCTAGGAACCCTATAGAGACCCTATAGAGACCCTAGAGACCCTATAGAGACCCTAGAGAGACCCTAGAGACCCTATAGAGACCCTAGGGACCCTATAGAGACCCTAGGAACCCTATAGAGACCCTATAGAGACCCTAGAGACCCTATAGACACCCTAGAGAGACCCTAGAGACCCTATAGAGACCCTATAGAGGCCCTAGAGACCTATAGAGACCCTATAGAGACCCTAGGGACCCTATAGAGACCCTATAGAGACACTAGAGGCCCTATAGAGACCCTATAGAGGCCCTAGAGACCCTATAGAGACCCTAGGGACCTATAGAGATCCTAGAGAGACACTAGAGGCCCTATAGAGACCCTATAGAGGCCCTAGAGACCCTATAGAGACCCTAGGGAACCTATAGAGACCCTAGGAACCCTATAGAGACCCTATAGAGACCCTAGGGACCATATAGAGTCCCTATAGTGACCCTAGAGACCCTATAGAGACCCTAGGGACCCTATAGAGACCCTAGGGACCCTATAGAGACCCTATAGAGACCCTAGAGACCCTATAGAGACCCTATAGAGACCCTAGGGACCCTATAGAGACCCTATAGAGACACTAGAGACCCTATAGAGACCCTATAGAGACCCTGGAGACACTATAGAGACCCTAGGGACCCTATAGAGACCCTAGGAACCCTATAGAGACCCTATAGAGACCCTAGAGACCCTATAGAGACCCTAGAGAGACCCTAGAGACACTATAGAGACCCTAGGGACCCTATAGAGAACCTAGGAACCCTATAGAGACCCTATAGAGACCCTAGGGACCCTATAGAGACCCTATAGAGGCCCTAGAGACCCTATAGAGACCCTATAGAGACCCTAGGAACCCTATAGAGACCGTATAGAGACCCTAGAGACCCTATAGAGACCCTATAGAGACCCTAGAGACCCTATAGAGACCCTAGAGAGACCCTAGAGACCCTATAGAGACCCTAGGGTCCCTATAGAGACCCTATAGAGACCCTAGGGACCCTATAGAGACCCTATAGAGACACTAGAGGCCCTATAGAGACCCTATAGAGGCCCTAGAGACCCTATAGAGGCCCTAGAGACCCTATAGAGACCCTAGGGAACCTATAGAGACCCTAGGAACACTATAGAGACCCTATAGAAACCCTAGGGACCCTATAGAGTCCCTATAGTGACCCTAGAGACCCTATAGAGACCCTAGGGATCCTATAGAGACCCTATAGAGACCCTATAGAGACCCTAGAGACACTATAGAGACCCTAGGGACCCTATAGAGGCCCTAGGAACCCTATAGAGACCCTATAGAGACCCTAGGGACCCTATAGAGACCCTATAGAGACACTAGAGACCCTACAGAGGCCCTAGAGAGACCCTAGAGACCCTATAGAGACCCTAGAGAGACCCTAGAGACCCTATAGAGACCCTATAGAGACCCTAGAGACCCTATAGTGACCCTAGGGACCCTATAGAGACCCTATAGAGACCCTAGGGACCCTATAGAGACCCTATAGAGACACTAGAGGCCCTATAGAGACCCTATAGAGGCCCTAGAGACCCTATAGAGACCCTAGGGAACCTATAGAGACCCTAGGAACCCTATAGAGACCCTATAGAGACCCTAGGGACCCTATAGAGTCCCTATAGTGACCCTAGAGACCCTATAGAGACCCTAGGGACCCTATAGAGACCCTAGGAACCCTATAGAGACCCTATAGAGACCCTAGGGACCCTATAGAGACCCTATAGAGACCCTAGAGACCCTATAGAGACCCTAGAGAGACCCTAGAGACCCTATAGAGACCATAGAGAGACCCTAGAGACCCTAGAGAGACCCTAGAGACCCTATAGAGACCCTAGGACCCTATAGAGACCCTAGGAACCCTATAGAGACCCTATAGAGACCCTAGAGAGACCCAAGGGACCCTATAGAGACCCTAGGAACCCTATAGAGACCCTATAGAGACCCTATAGAGACCCTAGGGACCCTATAGAGACCCTATAGAGACACTAGAGACCCTATAGAGACACTATAGAGACACTAGAGACCCTATAGAGACCCTATAGAGACCATATAGAGCCCTAGGAACCTTATAGATACCCTATAGAGACCCTAGGGACCCTATAGAGACCCTATAGAGACCTTAGAGACCCTATAGAGACCCTAGAGAGACCCTAGAGACCCTATAGAGACCCTAGGGACCCTATAGAGACACTAGGAACCCTATAGAGACCCTATAGAGACCCTAGGGACCCTATAGAGACCCTATAGAGACCCTAGAGACCCTATAGAGACCCTAGGAACCCTATAGAGACCCTATAGAGACCCTAGAGACCCTATAGAGACCCTAGAGAGACCCCTAGAGACCCTATAGAGACCCTAGGGACCCTATAGAGACCCTAGAGAGACCCTAGAGACCCTATAGAGACCCTATAGAGACCCTATAGAGACCCTAGAGACCCTATAGACACCCTAGAGAGACCCTAGAGACCCTATAGAGACCCTAGAGAGACCCCTAGAGACACTATAGAGACCCTACGGACCCAATAGAGACCCTAGGAACCCTATAGAGACCCTATAGAGACCCTAGGGACCCTATAGAGACCCTATAGAGGCCCTAGAAACCCTATAGAGACCCTATAGAGACCCTAGGAATCCAATAGAGACCGTATAGAGACCCTAGAGACCCTATAGAGACCCTAGACAGACCCTAGAGACCCTATAGAGACCCTAGAGAGACCCTAGAGACCCTATAGAGACCCTAGGGACCCTATAGAGACACTATAGAGACCCTAGGGACCTATAGAGACCCTATAGAGACACTAGAGGCCCTATAGAGACCCTATAGAGGCCCTAGAGACCCTATAGAGACCCTAGGGAACCTATAGAGACCCTAGGAACCCTATAGAGACCCTATAGAGACCCTAGGGACCCTATAGAGTCCCTATAGTGACCCTAGAGACCCTATAGAGACCCTAGGGACCCTATAGAGACCCTAGGGACCCTATAGAGACCCTATAGAGACCCTAGAGACCCTATAGACACCCTAGAGAGACCCTAGAGACCCTATAGAGACCCTATAGAGGCCCTAGAGACCCTATAGAGACCCTAGGGACCCTATAGAGACCCTAGGAACCCTATAGAGACCCTATAGAGACCCTAGGGACCCTATAGAGACCCTATAGAGACACTAGAGGCCCTATAGAGACCCTATAGAGGCCCTAGAGACCCTATAGAGACCCTAGGGACCCTATAGAGATCCTAGAGAGACACTAGAGGCCCTATAGAGACACTATAGAGGCCCTAGAGACCCTATAGAGACCCTAGGGAACCTATAGAGACCCTAGGAACCCTATAGAGACCCTATAGAGACCCTAGGGACCATATAGAGTCCCTATAGTGACCCTAGAGACCCTATAGAGACCCTAGGGACCCTATAGAGACAATAGGGACCCTATAGAGACCCTATAGAGACCCTAGAGACCCTATAGAGACCCTATAGAGACCCTAGGGACCCTATAGAGATCCTATAGAGACACTAGAGACCCTATAGAGACCCTATAGAGACCCAAGGAAACCTATAGAGACCCTATAGAGACCCTATAGAGACCCTAGAGACCCTATAGAGACCCTAGAGAGACCCTAGAGACCCTATAGAGACCCTAGAGAGACCTTAGATACCCTATAGAGACCCTAGGGACCCTATAGAGACCCTATAGAGACACTAGAGACCCTATAGAGACCCTATAGAGACCCTGGAGACACTATAGAGACCCTAGGGACCCTATAGAGACCCTAGGAACCCTATAGAGACCCTATAGAGACCCTAGAGACCCTATAGAGACCCTAGAGAGACCCTAGAGACACTATAGAGACCCTAGGGACCCTATAGAGAACCTAGGAACCCTATAGAGACCCTATAGAGACCCTAGGGACCCTATAGAGACCCTATAGAGGCCCTAGAGACCCTATAGAGACCCTATAGAGACCCTAGGAACCCTATAGAGACCGTATAGAGACCCTAGAGACCCTATAAAGACCCTATAGAGACCCTAGAGACCCTATAGAGACCCTAGAGAGACCCTAGAGACCCTATAGAGACCCTAGGGTCCCTATAGAGACCCTATAGAGACCCTAGGGACCCTATAGAGACCCTATAGAGACACTAGAGGCCCTATAGAGACCCTATAGAGGACCTAGAGACCCTATAGAGGCCCTAGAGACCCTATAGAGACCCTAGGGAACCTATAGAGACCCTAGGAACCCTATAGAGACCCTATAGAAACCCTAGGGACCCTATAGAGTCCCTATAGTGACCCTAGAGACCCTATAGAGACCCTAGGGATCCTATAGAGACCCTATAGAGACCTATAGAGACCCTAGAGACACTATAGAGACCCTAGGGACCCTATAGAGGCCCTAGAGACCCTATAGAGACCCTATAGAGACCCTAGGGACCCTATAGAGACCCTATAGAGGCCCTAGAGACCCTACAGAGACACTATAGAGACCCTAGGAACCCTATAGAGACCGTATAGAGACACTAGAGACCCTATAGAGACCCTAGAGAGACCCTAGAGACCCTATAGAGACCCTAGAGAGACCCTAGAACCCTATAGAGACCCTATAGAGACCCTAGAGACCCTATAGTGACCCTAGGGACCCTATAGAGACCCTATAGAGACCCTAGGGACCCTATAGAGACCCTATAGAGACACTAGAGGCCCTATAGAGACCCTATAGAGGCCCTAGAGACCCTATAGAGACCCTAGGGAACCTATAGAGACCCTAGGAACCCTATAGAGACCCTATAGAGACCCTAGGGACCCTATAGAGTCCCTATAGTGACCCTAGAGACCCTATAGAGACCCTAGGGACCCTATAGAGACCCTAGGAACCCTATAGAGACCCTATAGAGACCCTAGGGACCCTATAGAGACCCTATAGAGACCCTAGAGACCCTATAGAGACCCTAGAGAGACCCTAGAGACCCTATAGAGACCATAGAGAGACCCTAGAGACCCTAGAGAGACCTAGAGACCCTATAGAGACCCTAGGGACCCTATAGAGACCCTAGGAACCCTATAGAGACCCTATAGAGACCCTAGGGACCCTATAGAGACCCTATAGAGACACTAGAGACCCTATAGAGACCCTATAGAGACCCTAGAGACCCTATAGAGACCCTAGAGAGACCCTAGAGACCCTATAGAGACCCTAGGGACCCTATAGAGACTCTAGGAACCCTATAGAGACCCTATAGAGACCCTAGAGAGACCCTAGAGACCCTACAGAGACCCTAGAGAGACCCTAGAGACCCTATAGAGACCCTAGGGACCCTATAGAGACCCTAGGAACCCTATAGAGACCCTATAGAGACCCTAGAGACCCTATAGGACACCCTAGAGAGACCCTAGAGACCCTATAGAGAACCTAGGGACCCTATAGAGACCCTAGGAACCCTATAGAGACCCTATAGAGACCCTAGGGACCCTATAGAGACCCTATAGAGGCCCTAGAAACCCTATAGAGACCCTATAGAGACCCTAGGAACCTATAGAGACCGTATAGAGACCCTAGAGACCCTATAGAGACCCTAGAGAGACCCTAGAGACCCTATAGAGACCCTATAGAGACCCTAGAGACCCTATAGAGACCCTAGGGACCCTATAGAGACACTATAGAGACCCTAGGGACCCTATAGAGACCCTATAGAGACACTAGAGGCCCTATAGAGACCCTATAGAGGCTCTAGAGACCCTATAGAGACCCTAGGGAACATATAGAGACCCTAGGAACCCTATAGAGACCCTATAGAGACCCTAGGGACCCTATAGAGACCCTATAGAGACACTAGAGACCCTATAGAGACCCTATAGAGACCCTAGGAAACCTATAGACACCGTATAGAGACCCTAGAGACCCTATAGAGACCCTAGAGAGACCTTAGAGACCCTATAGAGACCTAGGGACCCTACAGAGACCCTAGGAACCCAATAGAGACCCTTTAGAGACCCTAGGGACCCTATAGAGACCCTATAGAGACACTAGAGACCCTATAGAGACACTATAGAGACCCTAGGAACCCTATAGAGTCCCTAGGGAACCTATAGAGACACTAGGAACCCTATAGAGACCCTATAGAGACCCTAGGGACCCTATAGAGACCCTATAGAGACCCTAGAGACCCTATAGAGACCCTATAGAGACCCTAGGAACCCTATAGAGACCCTATAGAGACCCTAGGGACCCTATAGAGACCCTATAGAGACACTAGAGACCCTATAGAGACCCTATAGAGACCCTAGAGACCCTATAGAGACCCTAGGGAACCTATAGGGACCCTAGAGACCCCTGTAGAGACCCTATAGAGACCCTAGGGAACCTATAGAGACCCTAGGAACCCTATAGAGACCCTATAGAGACCCTAGGGTTCCTATAGAGACCCTATAGAGACCCTAGGGACCCTATAGAGACCCTAGAGAGACCCTAGAGACACTATACGGACCCTAGGAACCCTATAGAGACCCTATAGAGACCCTAGGGACCCTATAGAGACCCTAGGAACCCTATAGAGACCCTATAGAGACCTATAGAGACCCTAGGGACCCTATAGAGACCCTATAGAGACACTAGAGACCCTATAGAGACACTATAGAGACACTAGAGACCCTATAGAGACCCTATAGAGACCATATAGAGCCCTAGGAACCTTATAGATACCCTATAGAGACCCTAGGGACCCTATAGAGACCCTATAGAGACCTTAGAGACCCTATAGAGACCCTAGAGAGACCCTAGAGACCCTAGGGACCCTATAGAGTCCCTATAGTGACCCTAGAGACCCTATAGAGACCTAGGGACCCTATAGAGACCCTAGGGACCCTATAGAGACCCTATAGAGACCCTATAGAGGACCCTAGGGACCCTATAGAGATCCTATAGAGACACTAGAGACCCTATAGAGACCCTATAGAGGACCCTAGGAAACCTATAGAGACCGTATAGAGACCCTAGAGACCCTATAGAGGCCCTATAGAGACCCTAGAGACCCTATAGAGACCCTAGAGAGACCCTAGAGACCCTATAGAGACCCTAGGAACCCTATAGAGACCCTATAGAGACCCTAGGGACCCTATAGAGACCCTAGGAACCCTATAGAGACCCTATAGAGACCCTAGGGACCCTATAGAGACCCTATAGAGACCCTAGGGACCCTACAGAGACCCTATAGAGACACTAGAGACCTATAGAGACCCTATAGAGACCCTGGAGACCCTATAGAGACCCTAGGGAACCTATAGAGACCCTAGGAAACCTATAGAGACCCTATAGAGACCCTAGGGAACCTATAGAGACCCTAGGAACCCTATAGAGACCCTATAGAGACCCTAGAGACCCTATAGAGATCCTATAGAGACATTAGAGACTCTATAGAGACCCAAGAGACCCTATAGAGACCCTAGAGAGACACTAGAGACCCTATAGAGACCCTAGGAACCCTATAGAGACCCTATAGAGACACTAGGGACCCTATAGAGACCCTAGGAACCCTATAGAGACCCTATAGAGACCCTAGGGACCCTATAGAGACCCTTATAGAGACACTAGAGACCCTATAGAGACACTATAGAGACCCTAGAGACCCTATAGAGACCCTAGGGACCCTATAGAGACCCTAGGAACCCTATAGAGACCCTATAGAGACCCTAGGGTCCCTATAGAGACCCTATAGAGACCCTAGAGACCCTATAGAGACCATATAGAGACACTAGAGACCCTATAGAGACCCTATAGAGACCCTAGAGACCCTATAGAGACCCTAGGGACCCTATAGAGACCCTATAGAGACCCTAGGGTCCCTATAGAGACCCTATAGAGACCCTAGAGACCCTATAGAGACCTATAGAGACACTATAGAGACCCTAGGGACCCTATAGAGACCCTATAGAGACCCTAGAGACCCTATAGAGACCCTAGAGAGACCCTAGAGACCCTATAGAGACCCTAGGGACCCTATAGAGACCCTAGGAACCTATAGAGACCCTATAGAGACCCTAGAGACCCTAGAGAGACCCTAGAGAGACCCTAGAGACACTATAGAGACCCTAGGGACCCTATAGAGACCCTAGGACCCTATAGAGACCCTATAGAGACCCTAGGGACCCTGTAGAGACCCTATAGAGGCCCTAGAGACCCTATAGAGACCCTATAGAGACCCTAGGAACCCTATAGAGACCGTATAGAGACCCTAGAGACCCTATAGAGACCCTATAGAGACCCTAGAGACCCTAGAGAGACCCTAGGGAACCTATAGAGACCCTAGGGACCCTATAGAGACCCTATAGAGACACTAGAGGCCCTATAGAGACCCTATAGAGGCCCTAGAGACCCTATAGAGGCCCTAGAGACCCTATAGAGACCCTAGGGACCCTATAGAGACCCTATAGAGACACTAGAGACCATATAGAGACCCTATAGAGACCCTAGAGACCCTATAGAGACCCTAGGGAACCTACAGAGACCCTAGGAACCCTATAGAGACCCTATAGAGACCCTAGGGATCCTATAGAGACCCTAGGAACCCTATAGAGACCCTATAGAGACCCTAGGGACCCTATAGAGACCCTAGAGAGACCCTAGAGACCCTAGAGAGACCCTAGAGAGACCCTAGAGACCCTATAGAGACCCTAGGGACCCTATAGAGACCCTAGGAACCCTATAGAGACCCTATAGAGACCCTAGGGACCCTATAGAGACCCTATAGAGACACTATAGAGACACTAGAGACCCTATAGAGACCCTATAGAGACCATATAGAGACCCTAGGAACCCTATAGAGACCCTATAGAGACCCTAGGGACCCTATAGTGACCCTATAGAGACACTAGAGACCCTATAGAGACCCAAGAGACTCTTATAGAGACCCTAGGAACCCTATAGAGACCCTATAGAGACCCTACGGACCCTATAGAGACCCTAGGAACCCAATAGAGATCCTATAGACACCCTAGGGACCCTATAGAGACCCTAGAGAGACCCTAGAGACCCTAGAGAGACCCTAGAGAGACCCTAGAGACCCTATAGAGACACTAGGGACCCTATAGAGACCCTAGGAACCCTATAGAGACCCTATAGAGACCCTAGGGACCCTATAGAGACCCTATAGAGACACTATAGAGACACTAGAGACCCTATAGAGACCCTATAGAGACCATATAGAGACCCTAGGAACCCTATAGAGACCCTATAGAGACCCTAGGGACCCTATAGAGACCCTATAGAGACCCTATAGAGACCCTAGAGAGACCCTAGAGACCCTATAGAGACCCTAGGGACCCTATAGAGACTCTAGGAACCCTATAGAGACCCTATAGAGACCCTAGGGACCCTATAGAGACCCTATAGAGACCCTAGAGACCCTATAGAGACCCTAGAGAGACCCTAGAGACCCTATAGAGACCCTAGAGAGACCCTAGAGACCCTATAGAGACCCTAGGGACCCTATAGAGACCCTATAGAGGCCCTAGAGACCCTATAGAGACCCTATAGAGACCCTAGGAACCCTATAGAGACCGTTATAGAGACCCTAGAGACCCTATAGAGACCATAGAGAGACCCTAGAGATCCTATAGAGACCCTAGAGAGACTCTAGAGACCCTATAGAGACCCTAGGGACCCTATAGAGACCCTATAGAGACCCTAGGGACCCTATAGAGACCCTATGGAGACACTAGAGGCCCTATAGAGACCCTATAGAGGCCCTAGAGACCCTATAGAGACCATAGGGAACCTATAGAGACCCTAGGAACCCTATAGAGACCCTATAGAGACCCTAGGGACCCTATAGAGTCCATATAGTGACCCTAGAGACCCTATAGAGACCCTAGGTACCCTATAGAGACCCTAGGAACCCTATAGAGACCCTATAGAGACCCTATAGAGACCCTAGGGACCCTATAGAGACCCTATAGAGACACTAGAGACCCTATAGAGACCTATAGAGACCCTAGGAAACCTATACAGACCGTATAGAGACCCTAGAGACCCTACAGAGACCCTATAGAGACCCTAGAGACCCTATAGAGACCCTAGAGAGACCCTAGAGACCTATAGAGACCCTAGAGAGACCTTAGAGACCCTATAGAGAGCCTAGGGACCCTATAGAGACCCTATAGAGACCCTAGGGACCCTATAGAGACCCTATAGAGACCCTAGGAACCCTATAGAGACCCTATAGAGACCCTAGGGACCCTATAGAGACCCTATAGAGACCCTAGAGACCCTATAGAGACCCTATAGAGACCCTAGGGAACCTATAGAGACCCTAGGAACCCTATAGAGACACTATAGAGACCCTAGGGATCTATAGAGACCCTATAGAGACCCTAGGGACCCTATAGAGATCCTATAGAGACCCTAGAGACCCTTTAGAGACCCTAGAGAGACCCTAGAGACCCTATAGAGACCCTAGGGACCCTATAGAGACCCTATAGGGACCCTAGGGACCCTATAGAGACCCTATAGAGACCCTAGAGACCCTATAGAGACCCTATAGAGACCCTAGAGACCCTATAGAGACCCTAGAGAGACCCTAGAGACCCTACAGGGACCCTAGAGAGACCCTAGAGACCCTATAGAGACCCTAGAGAGACCCTAGAGACCCTATAGAGACCCTATAGAGACACTAGAGACCCTATAGAGACCCTATAGAGACCCTAGGAAACGTATAGAGACCGTATAGAGACCCAAGAGACCCTATAGAGACCCTATAGAGACCCTAGAGACCCTATAGAGACCCTAGAGAGACCCTAGAGACCCTATAGAGACCCGAGAGAGACCTTAGAGACACTATAGAGACCCTAGAGACCCTATAGAGACCCTAGGAACCCTATAGAGACCCTAGGGACCCTATAGAGACCCTATAGAGACCCTAGGAACCCTATAGAGACCCTATAGAGACCTAGGGACCCTATAGAGACCTTATAGAGACCCTAGAGATCCTATAGAAACCCTAGGGAACCTATAGAGACCCTATAGAGACACTAGAGACCCTATAGAGACCCTATAGAGACCCTAGGAACCCTATAGAGACCCTATAGAGACACTAGAGACCCTATAGAGACCCTATAGAGACCTAGAGACCCTATAGAGACCCTAGGGAACCTATAGAGACCCTAGGAACCCTATAGAGACCCTATAGAGACCCTAGGGACCCTATAGAGTCCCTATAGTGACCCTAGAAACCTATAGAGACCCTAGGGACCCTATAGAGACGCTAGGGACCCTATAGAGACCATATAGAGACACTAGAGACCCTATAGAGACCCTATAGAGACCCTAGGAACACTATAGAGTCCCTAGGGAACCTATAGAGACCCTAGGAACCCTATAGAGACCCTATAGAGAGCATAGGGACCCTATAGAGACCCTATAGAGACCCTAGAGACCCTATAGAGACCCTATAGAGACCCTAGACCTATAGAGACCCTAGGAACCCTATAGAGACCCTATAGAGACCCTAGGGACCCTATAGAGACCCTAGGAACCCTATAGAGACCCTAGGAAACCTACAGAGACCTATAGAGACCCTAGGGACCCTATAGAGACCCTATAGAGACCCTAGAGACCCTATAGAGACCCTAGAGAGACCCTAGAGACCCTATAGAGACCCTAGGGACCCTATAGAGACCCTAGGAACCCTATAGAGACCCTCATAGAGACACTAGGGACCCTATAGAGACACTATAGAGACACTAGAGACCCTATAGAGACTATAGAGACACTAGAGACCCTATAGAGACCCTAGGGACCCTATAGAGACCCTAGGAACCCTATAGAGACCCTATAGAGACCCTAGGGACCCTATAGAGACCCTAGGAACCCTATAGAGACCGTATAGTGACCCTAGGGACCCTATAGAGACCCTATAGAGACCCTAAAGAGACACTAGAGACACTATAGAGACCTTAGAGACCCTATAGAGACCCTAGAGAGACCCTAGAGACACTATAGAGACCCTAGGAACCCTATAGAGACTCTATAGAGACCCTAGAGACCCTATAGAGACCCTATAGAGACACTAGAGACCCTATAGAGACCCTATAGAGACCATATAGAGACCCTAGAGACCCTATAGAGACCATATAGAGACCCTAGAGACCCTATAGACACCCTATAGAGACCCTATAGAGACCGTAGGAACCCTATAGAGACCGAACAGAGACCCTAGAGAGACCCTAGAGACCCTATAGAGACCATATAGAGACCCTAGAGACCCTATAGAGACCCTAGAGACCCTATAGAGACCCTATAGAGACCCTATAGAGACCCTAGGGACCCTATAGAGACCCTAGAGAGACCCTAGAGACCCTATAGAGACCCTATAGAGACCCTAGGAACCCTATAGAGACCGTATAGAGACCCTAGAGACCCTATAGAGACCCTATAGAGACCCTAGAGACCCTATAGAGACCCTATAGAGACCCTAGACCCCTATAGAGACCCTAGAGAGACCATAGAGACCCTATAGAGACCCTAGGGACCCTATAGAGACCCTAGGAACCCTATAGAGAACCTATAGAGACCCTAGAGACCCTATAGACACCCTAGAGAGACCCTAGAGACCCTATAGAGACCCTAGAGAGACCCTAGAGACCCTATAGAGACACTAGGGACCCTATAGAGACCCTAGGAACCCTATAGAGACCCTATAGAGACCCTAGGGACCCTATAGAGACCCTATAGAGACACTATAGAGACACTAGAGACCCTATAGAGACCCTATAGAGACCATATAGAGACCCTAGGAACCCTATAGAGACCCTATAGAGACCCTAGGGACCCTATAGAGACCCTATAGAGACCCTATAGAGACCCTAGAGAGACCCTAGAGACCCTATAGAGACCCTAGGGACCCTATAGAGACTCTAGGAACCCTATAGAGACCCTATAGAGACCCTAGGACCCTATAGAGACCCTATAGAGACCCTAGAGACCCTATAGAGACCCTAGAGAGACCCTAGAGACCCTATAGAGACCCTAGAGAGACCCTAGAGACCCTATAGAGACCCTAGGGACCCTATAGAGACCCTATAGAGGCCCTAGAGACCCTATAGAGACCCTATAGAGACCCTAGGAACCCTATAGAGACGTATAGAGACCCTAGAGACCCTATAGAGACCATAGAGAGACCCTAGAGATCCTATAGAGACCCTAGAGAGACTCTAGAGACCCTATAGAGACCCTAGGGACCCTATAGAGACCCTATAGAGACCCTAGGGACCCTATAGAGACCCTATAGAGACACTAGAGGCCCTATAGAGACCCTATAGAGGCCCTAGAGACCCTATAGAGACCATAGGGAACCTATAGAGACCCTAGGAACCCTATAGAGACCCTATAGAGACCCTAGGGACCCTATAGAGTCCATATAGTGACCCTAGAGACCCTATAGAGACCCTAGGTACCCTATAGAGACCCTAGGAACCCTATAGAGACCCTATAGAGACCCTATAGAGACCTAGGGACCCTATAGAGACCCTATAGAGACACTAGAGACCCTATAGAGACCCTATAGAGACCCTAGGAAACCTATACAGACCGTATAGAGACCCTAGAGACCCTACAGAGACCCTATAGAGACCCTAGAGACCCTATAGAGACCCTAGAGAGACCCTAGAGACCCTATAGAGACCCTAGAGAGACCTTAGAGACCCTATAGAGAGCCTAGGGACCCTATAGAGACCCTATAGAGACCCTAGGGACCCTATAGAGACCCTATAGAGACCCTAGGAACCCTATAGAGACCCTATAGAGACCCTAGGGACCCTATAGAGACCCTATAGAGACCCTAGAGACCCTATAGAGACCCTATAGAGACCCTAGGGAACCTATAGAGACCCTAGGAACCCTATAGAGACACTATAGAGACCCTAGGATCCTATAGAGACCCTATAGAGACCCTAGGGACCCTATAGAGATCCTATAGAGACCCTAGAGACCCTTTAGAGACCCTAGAGAGACCCTAGAGACCTATAGAGACCCTAGGGACCCTATAGAGACCCTATAGGGACCCTAGGGACCCTATAGAGACCCTATAGAGACCCTAGAGACCCTATAGAGACCCTATAGAGACCCTAGAGACCCTATAGAGACCCTAGAGAGACCCTAGAGACCTACAGGGACACTAGAGAGACCCTAGAGACCCTATAGAGACCCTAGAGAGACCCTAGAGACCCTATAGAGACCCTATAGAGACACTAGAGACCCTATAGAGACCCTATAGAGACCCTAGGAAACGTATAGAGACCGTATAGAGACCCTAGAGACCCTATAGAGACCCTATAGAGACTCTAGAGACCCTATAGAGACCCTAGAGAGACCCTAGAGACCCTATAGAGACCCGAGAGAGACCTTAGAGACCCTATAGAGACCCTAGAGACCCTATAGAGACCCTAGGAACCCTATAGAGACCCTAGGGACCCTATAGAGACCCTATAGAGAACCTAGGGACCCTATAGAGACCTTATAGAGACCCTAGAGATTCTATAGAAACCCTAGGGAACCTATAGAGACCCTATAGAGACACTAGAGACCCTATAGAGACCCTATAGAGACCCTAGGAACCCTATAGAGACCCTATAGAGACACTAGAGACCCTATAGAGACCCTATAGAGACCCTAGAGACCCTATAGAGACCCTAGGGAACCTATAGAGACCCTAGGAACCCTATAGAGACCCTATAGAGACCCTAGGGACCCTATAGAGTCCCTATAGTGACCCTAGAAACCCTATAGAGACCCTAGGGACCCTATAGAGACGCTAGGGACCCTATAGAGACCATATAGAGACACTAGAGACCCTATAGAGACCCTATAGAGACCCTAGGAACACTATAGAGTCCCTAGGGAACCTATAGAGACCCTAGGAACCCTATAGAGACCCTATAGAGACCATAGGGACCCTATAGAGACCCTATAGAGACCCTAGAGACCCTATAGAGACCCTATAGAGACCCTAGAGACCCTATAGAGACCCTAGGAACCCTATAGAGACCCTATAGAGACCCTAGGGACCCTATAGAGACCCTAGGAACCCTATAGAGACCCTAGGAAACCTACAGAGACCCTATAGAGACCCTAGGGACCCTATAGAGACCTATAGAGACCCTAGAGACCCTATAGAGACCCTAGAGAGACCCTAGAGACCCTATAGAGACCCTAGGGACCCTATAGAGACCCTAGGAACCCTATAGAGACCCTATAGAGACACTAGGGACCCTATAGAGACACTATAGAGACACTAGAGACCCTATAGAGACACTATAGAGACACTAGAGACCCTATAGAGACCCTAGGGACCCTATAGAGACCCTAGGAACCCTATAGAGACCCTATAGAGACCCTAGGGACCCTATAGAGACCCTATAGAGACCCTAAAGAGACACTAGAGACACTATAGAGACCTTAGAGACCCTATAGAGACCCTAGAGAGACCCTAGAGACACTATAGAGACCCTAGGAACCCTATAGAGACTCTATAGAGACCCTAGAGACCCTATAGAGACCCTATAGAGACCCTAGGAACCCTATAGAGACCGTATAGAGACCCTAGAGAGACCCTAGAGACCCTATAGAGACCATATAGAGACCCTAGAGACCCTATAGACACCCTATAGAGACCCTATAGAGACCGTAGGAACCCTATAGAGACCGAACAGAGACCCTATAGAGACCCTATAGAGACCCTAGGGACCCTATAGAGACCCTAGAGAGACCCTAGAGACCCTATAGAGACCCTATAGAGACCCTAGGAACCCTATAGAGACCGTATAGAGACCCTAGAGACCCTATAGAGACCCTATAGAGACCCTAGAGACCCTATAGAGACCCTATAGAGACCCTAGACACCCTATAGAGACCCTAGAGAGACCATAGAGACCCTATAGAGACCCTAGGGACCCTATAGAGACACTAGGAACCCTATAGAGAACCTATAGAGACCCTAGAGACCCTATAGACACCCTAGAGAGACCCTAGAGACCCTATAGAGACCCTAGAGAGACCCTAGAGACACTATAAAGAACCTAGGGACTCTATAGAGACCCTAGGAACCCTATAGAGACCCTATAGAGACCCTAGGGACACTATAGAGACCCTATAGAGGTCCTAGAGACCCTATAGAGACCCTATAGAGACCCTAGGGACCCTATAGAGACCGTATAGAGACACTAGAGACCCTATAGAGACCCTATAGAGACCCTAGAGAGACCCTAGAGACCCTATAGAGACCCTAGGGACCCTATAGAGACCCTATAGAGACCCTAGGAACCCTATAGAGACCCTATAGAGACACTAGAGACCCTATAGAGACCCTAGAGAGACCCTAGAGACCCTATAGAGACACTAGGGACCCTATAGAGACCCTAGGAACCCTATAGAGACCCAATAGAGACACTAGAGACCCTATAGAGACCCTATAGGGACCCTAGAGACCCTATAGAGACCCTATAGAGACCCTAGGGACCCTATAGAGACCCTAGAGAGACCCTAGAGACCCTATAGAGACACTAGGGACCCTATAGTGACCCTGTAGAGACCCTAGGGAACCTATAGAGACCCTAGGAACCCTATAGAGACCCTAGAGAGACCCTAGAGACCCTATAGAGACCCTAGAGAGACCCTAGAGACCCTATAGAGACCCTAGAGACCCTATAGAGACCCTATAGAAACCCTAGAGACACTATAGAGACCCTAGGGAACCTATAGAGACCCTAGGAACCCTATAGAGACCCTATAGAGACCCTAGGGATCCTATAGAGACCCTATAGAGACCCTAGAGACCCTATAGAGACCCTATAGAGACCCTAGGGAACGTATAGAGACCCTATAGAGACACTAGAGACCCTATAGAGACCCAAGAGACCCTATAGAGACCCTAGAGAGACCCTAGGAACCCTATAGAGACCCTATAGAGACCCTAGGGACCCTATAGAGACCCTAGGAACCCTATAGAGACCCTATAGAGACCCTAGGGACCCTATAGAGACCCTATAGAGACCCTAGAGACCCTATAGAGACCCTATAGAGACCCTATAGAGACCCTAGGGACCCTATAGAGACCCTATAGAGACACTAGAGACCCTATAGGGACCCTATAGAGACCCTAGGAACCCTATAGAGACCGTATAGAGACCCTAGAGACCCAATAGAGACCCTAGAGAGACCCTAGAGACCATATAGAGACCCTAGGAACCCTATAGAGGCCCTATAGAGACCCTAGGGACCCTATAGAGACCCTATAGAGACACTAGAGACCCTATAGAGACCCTATAGAGACCCTAGAGACCCTATAGAGACCCTAGGGAACCTATAGAGACCCTAGGAACCCTATAGAGACCCTATAGAGACCCTAGAGACCCTATAGAGACCCTATAGAGACCCTAGAGACCCTATAGAGACCCTAGAGAGACCCTAGAGACCCTACAGGGACCCTAGAGAGACCCTAGAGACCCTATAGAGACCCTAGAGAGACCCTAGAGACCCCTATAGAGACCCTATAGAGACACTAGAGACCCTATAGAGACCCTATAGAGACCCTAGGAACGTATAGAGACCGTATAGAGACCCTAGAGACCCTATAGAGACCCTATAGAGACCCTAGAGACCCTATAGAGACCCTAGAGAGACCCTAGAGACCCTATAGAGACCCGAGAGAGACCTTAGAGACCCTATAGAGACCCTAGAGACCCTATAGAGACCCTAGGAACCCTATAGAGACCCTAGGGACCCTATAGAGACCCTATAGAGACCCTAGGAACCCTATAGAGACCCTATAGAGACCTAGGGACCCTATAGAGACCTTATAGAGACCCTAGAGATCCTATAGAAACCCTAGGGAACCTATAGAGACCCTATAGAGACACTAGAGACCCTATAGAGACCCTATAGAGACCCTAGGAACCCTATAGAGACCCTATAGAGACACTAGAGACCCTATAGAGACCCTATAGAGACCCTAGAGACCCTATAGAGACCCTAGGGAACCTATAGAGACCCTAGGAACCCTATAGAGACCCTATAGAGACCCTAGGGACCCTATAGAGTCCTATAGTGACCCTAGAAACCCTATAGAGACCCTAGGGACCCTATAGAGACGCTAGGGACCCTATAGAGACCATATAGAGACACTAGAGACCCTATAGAGACCCTATAGAGACCCTAGGAACACTATAGAGTCCCTAGGGAACCTATAGAGACCCTAGGAACCCTATAGAGACCCTATAGAGACCATAGGGACCCTATAGAGACCCTATAGAGACCCTAGAGACCCTATAGAGACCCTTATAGAGACCCTAGAGACCCTATAGAGACCCTAGAACCCTATAGAGACCCTATAGAGACCCTAGGGACCCTATAGAGACCCTAGGAACCCTATAGAGACCCTAGGAAACCTACAGAGACCCTATAGAGACCCTAGGGACCCTATAGAGACCCTATAGAGACCCTAGAGACCCTATAGAGACCCTAGAGAGACCCTAGAGACCCTATAGAGACCCTAGGGACCCTATAGAGACCCTAGGAACCCTATAGAGACCCTATAGAGACACTAGGGACCCTATAGAGACACTATAGAGACACTAGAGACCCTATAGAGACACTATAGAGACACTAGAGACCCTATAGAGACCCTAGGGACCCTATAGAGACCCTAGGAACCCTATAGAGACCCTATAGAGACCCTAGGGACCCTATAGAGACCCTATAGAGACCCTAAAGAGACACTAGAGACACTATAGAGACCTTAGAGACCCTATAGAGACCCTAGAGAGACCCTAGAGACACTATAGAGACCCTAGGAACCCTATAGAGACTCTATAGAGACCCTAGAGACCCTATAGAGACCCTATAGAGACCCTAGGAACCCTATAGAGACCGTATAGAGACCCTAGAGAGACCCTAGAGACCCTATAGAGACCATATAGAGACCCTAGAGACCCTATAGACACCCTATAGAGACCCTATAGAGACCGTAGGAACCCTATAGAGACCGAACAGAGACCCTAGAGAGACCCTAGAGACCCTATAGAGACCATATAGAGACCTAGAGACCCTATAGAGACCCTAGAGACCCTATAGAGACCCTATAGAGACCCTATAGAGACCCTAGGGACCCTATAGAGACCCTAGAGAGACCCTAGAGACCCTATAGAGACCCTATAGAGACCCTAGGAACCCTATAGAGACCGTATAGAGACCCTAGAGACCCTATAGAGACCCTATAGAGACCCTAGAGACCCTATAGAGACCCTATAGAGACCCTAGACACCCTATAGAGACCCTAGAGAGACCATAGAGACCATATAGAGACCCTAGGGACCCTATAGAGACCCTAGGAACCCTATAGAGAACCTATAGAGACCCTAGAGACCCTATAGACACCCTAGAGAGACCTAGAGACCCTATAGAGACCCTAGAGAGACCCTAGAGACACTATAAAGACCCTAGGGACTCTATAGAGACCCTAGGAACCCTTAGAGACCCTATAGAGACCCTAGGGACACTATAGAGACCCTATAGAGGTCCTAGAGACCCTATAGAGACCCTATAGAGACCCTAGGGACCCTATAGAGACCGTATAGAGACACTAGAGACCCTATAGAGACCCTATAGAGACCCTAGAGAGACCCTAGAGACCCTATAGAGACCCTAGGGACCCTATAGAGACCCTATAGAGACCCTAGGAACCCTATAGAGACCCTATAGAGACACTAGAGACCCTATAGAGACCCTAGAGAGACCCTAGAGACCCTATAGAGACACTAGGGACCCTATAGAGACCCTAGGAACCCTATAGAGACCCAATAGAGACACTAGAGACCCTATAGAGACCCTATAGAGACCCTAGAGACCCTATAGAGACCCTATAGAGACCCTAGGGACCCTATAGAGACCCTAGAGAGACCCTAGAGACCCTATAGAGACACTAGGGACCCTATAGTGACCCTGTAGAGACCCTAGGGAACCTATAGAGACCCTAGGAACCCTATAGAGACCCTAGAGAGACCCTAGAGACCCTATAGAGACCCTAGAGAGACCCTAGAGACCCTATAGAGACCCCTAGAGACCCTATAGAGACCCTATAGAAACCCTAGAGATAGACCCTAGGAACCCTATAGAGACCCTATAGAGACCCTAGGGATCCTATAGAGACCCTATAGAGACCCTAGAGACCCTATAGAGACCCTATAGAGACCCTAGGGAACGTATAGAGACCCTATAGAGACACTAGAGACCCTATAGAGACCCAAGAGACCCTATAGAGACCTAGAGAGACCCTAGGAACCCTATAGAGACCCTATAGAGACCCTAGGGACCCTATAGAGACCCTAGGAACCCTATAGAGACCCTATAGAGACCCTAGGGACCCTATAGAGACCCTATAGAGACCCTAGAGACCCTATAGAGACCCTATAGAGACCCTAGGGACCCTATAGAGACCCTATAGAGACACTAGTGACCCTATAGGGACCCTATAGAGACCCTAGGAACCCTATAGAGACCGTATAGAGACCCTAGAGACCCAATAGAGACCCTAGAGAGACCCTAGAGACCATATAGAGACCCTAGGAACCCTATAGAGGCCCTATAGAGACCCTAGGGACCCTATAGAGACCCTATAGAGACACTAGAGACCCTATAGAGACCCTATAGAGACCCTAGAGACCCTATAGAGACCCTAGGGAACCCTTATAGAGACCCTATAGAGACACTAGAGACCCTATAGAGACCCTAGGGACCCTATAGAGACCCTAGGAACCCTATAGAGACCCTATAGAGACCCTAGGGACCCTATAGAGACCCTATAGAGACCCTAGGGACCCCTATAGAGACCCTATAGAGACACTAGAGACCCTATAGAGACCCTATAGAGACCCTAGAGACCCTATAGAGACCCTAGGGAACCTATAGAGACCCTATAGAGACACTAGAGACCCTATAGAGACCCTAGGGACCCTATAGAGACCCTAGGAACCCTATAGAGACCCTATAGAGACCCTAGGGACCCTATAGAGACCCTATAGAGACACTAGAGACCCTATAGAGACCCTAGGGACCCTATAGAGACCCTAGGAACCCTATAGAGACCCTATAGAGACCCTAGGGACCCTATAGAGACCCTATAGAGACCCTAGGGACCCTATAGAGACCCTATAGAGACCCTAGGGACCCTATAGAGACCCTATAGAGACACTAGAGTCCCTATAGAGACCCTATAGAGGCCCTAGATACACTATAGAGACACTAGGGAACCTATAGAGACCCTAGGAACCCTATAGAGACCCTATAGAGACCCTAGGGACCCATTAGAGTCCCTATAGTGACCTAGAGACCCTATAGACACCCTAGGGACCCTATAGAGACCCTAGGAACCCCTGTAGAGACCCTATAGAGACCCTATAGATACCCTAGGGACCCTATAGAGACCCTATAGAGACCCTAGGAAACCTATAGACACCGTTATAGAGACCCTAGAGACCCTATAGAGACCCTATAGAGACCCTAGAGACCCTATAGAGACCCTAGAGAGACCTTAGAGACCCTATAGAGACCCTAGGGACCCTATAGAGACCCTAGGAACCCTATAGAGACCCTATAGAGACCCTAGGGACCCTATAGAGACCCTATAGAGACACTAGAGACCCTATAGAGACCCTATAGAGACCCTAGGAACCCTATAGAGTCCCTAGGGAACCTATAGAGACACTAGGAACCCTATAGAGACCCTATAGAGACCCTAGGGACCCTATAGAGACCCTATAGAGACCCTAGATACCCTATAGAGACCCTATAGAGACCCTAGGAACTCTATAGAGACCCTATAGAGACCCTAGGGACCCTATAGAGACCCCTATAGAGACACTAGAGACCCTATAGAGACCCTATAGAGACCCTAGAGACCCTATAGAGACCCTAGGGAACCTATAGAGACCCTAGAGACCCTATAGAGACCCTATAGAGACCCTAGGGAACCTATAGAGACCCTAGGAACCCTATAGAGACACTATAGAGACCCTAGGGTTCCTATAGAGACCCTATAGAGACCCTAGGGACCCTATAGAGACCCTAGAGAGACCCTAGAGACACTATAGAGACCCTAGGAACCCTATAGAGACCCTATAGAGACCCTAGGGACCCTATAGAGACCCTAGGAACCCTATAGAGACCCTATAGACCCTAGGGACCCTAGGAGACCTATAGAGACCCTAGAGAGACCCTAGAGACCCTATAGAGACCATAGAGAGACCCTAGAGACCCTAGAGAGACCCTAGAGACCCTATAGAGACCCTAGGGACCCTATAGAGACCCTAGGAACCCTATAGAGACCCTATAGAGACCCTAGGGACCCTATAGAGACCCTATAGAGACACTAGAGACCCTATAGAGACACTATAGAGACACTAGAGACCCTATAGAGACCCTATAGAGACCATATAGAGCCCTAGGAACCCTATAGATACCCTATAGAGACCCTAAGGACCCTATAGAGACCCTATAGAGACCCTTGAGACCCTATAGAGACCCTAGAGAGACCCTAGAGACCCTATAGAGACCCTAGGGACCCTATAGAGACTCTAGGAACCCTATAGAGACCCTATAGAGACCCTAGGGACCCTATAGAGACCCTATAGAGACCCTAGAGACCTTATAGAGACCCTAGGAACCCTACAGAGACCCTATAGAGACCCTAGAGACCCTATAGAGACCCTAGAGAGACCCTAGAGACCCTATAGAGACCCTAGGGACCCTATAGAGACCGTAGGAACCCTATAGAGACCCTATAGAGACCCTAGAGACACTATAGAGACCCTAGAGAGACCCTAGAGACACTATAGAGACCCTAGGGACCCTATAGAGACCCTAGGAACCCTATAGAGACCCTATAGAGACCCTAGGGACCCTATAGAGACCCTATAGAGACACTAGAGGCCCTATAGAGACCCTATAGAGGCCCTAGAGTCCCTATAGAGACCCTAGGGAACCTATAGAGACCCTAGGAACCCTATAGAGACCCTATAGAGACCCTAGGGACCCTATAGAGTCCCTATAGTGACCCTAGAGACCCTATAGAGACCCTAGGGACCCTATAGAGACCCTAGGGACCCTATAGAGACCCTATAGAGACCCTATAGAGACCCTAGGGAC
Source organism: Lathamus discolor (assembly GCF_037157495.1). NCBI lineage: Eukaryota > Metazoa > Chordata > Aves > Psittaciformes > Psittacidae > Lathamus > Lathamus discolor. The sequence continues at coordinate 26,891 of NW_027069228.1, read as the reverse complement.
CCTATAGAGATCCTATAGAGACACTAGAGACCCTATAGAGACCCTATAGAGACCCTAGGAAACTATAGAGACCGTATAGAGACCCTAGAGACCCTATAGAGACCCTATAGAGACCCTAGAGACCCTATAGAGACCCTAGAGAGACCCTAGAGACCCTATAGAGACCCTAGAGAGACCTTAGAGACCCTATAGAGACCCTAGGGACCCTATAGAGACCCTAGGAACCCTATAGAGACCCTATAGAGACCCTAGGGACCCTATAGAGACCCTATAGAGACCCTAGAGACCCTATAGAGACCTATAGAGACCCTAGGAACCCTATAGAGACCCTATAGAGACCCTAGGGACCCTATAGAGACCTATAGAGACACTAGAGACCCTATAGATACCCTATAGAGACCCTGGAGACCCTATAGAGACCCTAGGGAACCTATAGAGAACCTAGGAACCCTATAGAGACCCTATAGAGACCCTAGGGACCCTATAGAGATCCTATAGAGACACTAGAGACCCTATAGAGACCCAAGAGACCCTATAGAGACCCTAGAGAGACCCCAGAGACCCTATAGAGACCGTATAGAGACCCTAGGGACCCTATAGAGACCCTAGGAACCCTATAGAGACCCTATAGAGACCCTAGGGACCCTATAGAGACCCTATAGAGACCCTAGAGACCCTATAGAGACCCTATAGAGACCCTATAGAGACCCTAGGGACCCTATAGAGACCCTATAGAGACCCTAGAGACCCTATAGAGACCCTATAGAGACCCTAGAGAGACCCTAGAGACCCTTCAGAGACCCTAGAGAGACCCTAGAGACCCTATAGAGACCCTAGGGACCCTATAGAGACCCTAGGAACCCTATAGAGACCCCTATAGAGACCCTAGAGACCCTATAGACACCCTAGAGAGACCCTAGAGACCCTATAGAGACCCTAGAGAGACCCTAGAGACACTTATAGAGACCCCTAGGGACCCCTATAGAGACCCTAGGAACCCTATAGAGACCCTATAGAGACCCTAGGGACCCTATAGAGACTCTATAGAGGCCCTAGAAACCCTATAGAGACCCTATAGAGACCCTAGGAACCCTATAGAGACCGTATAGAGACCCTAGAGACCCTATAGAGACCCTTAGAGAGACCCTAGAGACCCTAGAGAGACCCTAGAGAGACCCTAGAGACCCTATAGAGACCCTAGGACCCTATAGAGACACTATAGAGACCCTAGGGACCCTATATGAGACCCTATAGAGACACTAGAGGCCCTATAGAGACTCTATAGAGACCCTAGGAAACCTATAGACACCGTATAGAGACCCTAGAGACCCTATAGAGACCTAGGGAACCTATAGAGACCCTAGGAACCCTATAGAGACCCTATAGAGACCCTATAGAGACCCTAGGGACCCTATAGAGACCCTATAGAGACCCTAGAGACCCTATAGAGACCCTAGAAAGACCTTAGAGACCCTATAGAGACCCTAGGGACCCTATAGAGACCCTAGGAACCCTATAGAGACCCTATAGAGACCCTAGGGACCCTATAGAGACCCTATAGAGACCCTAGAGACCCTATAGAGACCCTATTGAGACCCTAGGAACCCTATAGAGACCCTATAGAGACCCTAGGGACCCTATAGAGACCCTATAGAGACACTAGAGACCCTATAGAGACCCTATAGAGACCCTAGAGACCCTATAGAGACCCTAGGGAACCTATAGAGACCCTAGAGACCCTATAGAGACCCTATAGAGACCCTAGGAACCCTATAGAGACCCTATAGAGACCCTAGGGACCCTATAGAGACCCTAGGAACCCTATAGAGACCGTATAGAGACCCTAGGGACCCTATAGAGACCCTATAGAGACCCTAGGAACCCTATAGAGACCCTAGAGAGACCCTAGAGACCCTATAGAGACCCTAGGGACCCTATAGAGACCCTAGGAACCCTATAGAGACCCTATAGAGACCCTAGGGACCCTATAGAGACCCTATAGAGACCCTAGAGACCCTATAGAGACCCTAGAGAGACCCTAGAGACCCTATAGAGACCCTAGGGACCCTATAGAGACCCTATAGAGACACTGGAGGCCCTATAGAGACCCTATAGAGGCCCTAGAGACACTATAGAGACCCTAGGGACCCTATAGAGACCCTAGAGAGACACTAGAGGCCCTATAGAGACCCTATAGAGGCCCTAGAGACCCTATAGAGACCCTAGGGAACCTATAGAGACCCTAGGAACCCTATAGAGACCCTATAGAGACCCTAGGGACCCTATAGAGTCCCTATAGTGACCCTAGAGACCCTATAGAGACCCTAGGGACCCTATAGAGACCCTATAGAGACCCTATAGAGACCCTAGGGACCCTATAGATATCCTATAGAGACACTAGAGACCCTATAGAGACCCTATAGAGACCCTAGGAAACCTATAGAGACCGTATAGAGACCCTAGAGACCCTATAGAGACCCTATAGAGACCCTAGAGACCCTATAGAGACCCTAGAGAGACCCTAGAGACCCTATAGAGACCCTAGAGAGACCTTAGAAACCCTATAGAGACCCTAGGGACCCTATAGAGACCCTAGGAACCCTATAGAGACCCTATAGAGACCCTAGGGACCCTATAGAGACCCTATAGAGACCCTAGAGACCCTATAGAGACCCTATAGAGACCCTAGGAACCCTATAGAGACCCTATAGAGACCCTAGGGACCCTATAGAGACCCTATAGAGACACTAGAGACCCTATAGAGACCCTATAGAGACCCTGGAGACCCTATAGAGACCCTAGGGACCCTATAGAGACCCTAGGAACCCTATAGAGACCCTATAGAGACCCTAGGGACCCTATAGAGACCCTATAGAGACACTATAGAGACCCTAGGGACCCTATAGAGACCCTATAGAGACCCTAGAGACCCTATAGAGACCCTAGAGAGACCCTAGAGACCCTATAGAGACCCTAGGGACCCTATAGAGACCCTAGGAACCCTATAGAGACCCTATAGAGACCCTAGGGACCATATAGAGTCCCTATAGTGACCCTAGAGACCCTATAGAGACCCTAGGGACCCTATAGAGACCCTAGGAACCCTATAGAGACCCTATAGAGACCCTATAGAGACCCTAGAGACACTATAGAGACCCTAGGGACCCTATAGAGACCCTAGGAACCCTATAGAGACCCTATAGAGACACTAGGGACCCTATAGAGACCCTATAGAGGCCCTAGAGACCCTATAGAGACACTATAGAGACCCTAGGAACCCTATAGAGACCGTATAGAGACCCTAGAGACCCTATAGAGACCCTAGAGAGACCCTAGAGACCCTATAGTGACCCTAGGGACCCTATAGAGACCCTATAGAGACCCTAGGGACCCTATAGAGACCCTATAGAGACACTAGAGGCCCTATAGAGACCCTATAGAGGCCCTAGAGACCCTATAGAGACCCTAGGGAACCTATAGAGACCCTAGGAACCCTATAGAGACCCTATAGAGACCCTAGGGACCCTATAGAGTCCCTATAGTGACCCTAGAGACCCTATAGAGACCCTATAGAGACCCTAGAGACCCTATAGAGACCCTAGAGAGACCCTAGAGACCCTATAGAGACCCTAGGGACCCTATAGAGACTCTAGGAACCCTATAGAGACCCTATAGAGACCCTAGAGAGACCCTAGAGACCCTATAGAGACCCTAGGGACCCTATAGAGACCCTAGAGAGACCCTAGAGACACTATAGAGACCCTAGGGACCCTATAGAGACCCTAGGAACCCTATAGAGACCCTATAGAGACCCTAGGGACCCTATAGAGACCCTATAGAGGCCCTAGAAACCCTATAGAGACCCTATAGAGACCCTAGGAACCCTATAGAGACCGTATAGAGACCCTAGAGACCCTATAGAGACCCTAGAGAGACCCTAGAGACCCTATAGAGACCCTAGAGAGACCCTAGAGACCCTATAGAGACCCTAGAGACCCTATAGAGACCCTGGAGACACTATAGAGACCCTAGGGAACCTATAGAGACCCTAGGAACCCTATAGAGACCCTATAGAGACCCTAGGGATCCTATAGAGACCCTATAGAGACCCTAGGGACCCTATAGAGATCCTATAGAGACATTAGAGAGTCTATAGAGACCCAAGAGACCCTATAGAGACCCTAGAGAGACCCTAGAGACCCTATAGAGACCCTAGGAACCCTATAGAGACCCTATAGAGACCCTAGGGACCCTATAGAGACCCTATAGAGACACTAGAGACCCTATAGAGACACTATAGAGACCCTAGAGACCCTATAGAGACCCTAGGGACCCTATAGAGACCCTAGGAACCCTATAGAGACCCTATAGAGATTCTAGGGACCCTATAGAGACCCTATAGAGACCCTAGAGACCCTATAGAGACCCTAGAGAGACCCTAGAGACCCTATAGAGACCCTAGGGACCCTATAGAGACCCTAGGAACCCTATAGAGACCCTATAGAGACCCTAGGGACCCTATAGAGACCCTATAGAGGCCCTAGAGACCCTATAGAGACCCTATAGAGACCCTAGGAACCCTATAGAGACCGTATAGAGACCCTAGAGACCCTATAGAGACCCTATAGAGACCCTAGAGACCCTATAGAGACCCTAGAGAGACCCTAGAGACCCTATAGAGATTCTAGAGAGACCCTAGAGACCCTATAGAGACCCTAGGGACCCTATAGAGACACTATAGAGATCCTAGGGACCCTATAGAGACCCTATAGAGACACTAGAGGCCCTATAGAGACCCTATAGAGGCCCTAGAGACCCTATAGAGGCCCTAGAGACACTATAGAGACCCTAGGGACCCTATAGAGTCCCTAGGAACCCTATAGAGACCCTATAGAGACCCTAGGGACCCTATAGAGACCCTATAGAGGCCCTAGAGACCCTATAGAGACACTATATAGACCCTAGGAACCCTATAGAGACCGTATAGAGACCCTAGAGACCCTATAGAGACCCTAGAGAGACCCTAGAGACCCTATAGAGACCCTAGAGAGACCCTAGAGACCCTATAGAGACCCTAGGGACCCTATAGAGACCCTATAGAGACCCTAGGGACCCTATAGAGACCCTATAGAGACACTAGAGGCCCTATAGAGACCCTATAGAGGCCCTAGAGACCCTATAGAGACCCTAGGGAACCTATAGAGACCCTAGGAACCCTATAGAGACCCTATAGAGACCCTAGGGACCCTATAGAGTCCCTATAGTGACCCTAGAGACCCTATAGAGACCCTAGGGACCCTATAGAGACCCTAGGAACCCTATAGAGACACTATAGAGACCCTAGGGACCCTATAGAGACCCTAGGAACCCTATGGAGACCCTATAGAGACCTTAGGGACCCTATAGAGACCCAAGAGACCCTATAGAGACCCTAGAGAGACCCTAGAGACCCTATAGAGACCCTAGGAACCCTATAGAGACCCTATAGAGACCCTAGGGACCCTATAGAGACCCTAGGAACCCTATAGAGACCCTATAGAGACCCTAGGGACCCTATAGAGACCCTATAGAGACCCTAGAGAAACTATAGAGACCCTATAGAGACCCTATAGAGACCCTAGGGACCCTATAGAGACCCTATAGAGACGCTAGAGACCCTATAGAGACCCTATAGAGACCCTAGGAACACTATAGACACCGTATAGAGACCCTAGAGACACTATAGAGACCCTATAGAGACCCTAGAGACCCTAGAGAGACCCTAGAGAGACCCTAGAGACCCTATAGACACCCTAGAGAGACCCTAGAGACCCTATAGAGACCCTAGAGTGACCCTAGAGACCCTATAGAGACCCTAGGGACCCTATAGAGACCCTATAGAGGCCCTAGAAACCCTATAGAGACCCTATAGAGACCCTAGGAACCCTATAGAGAACGTATAGAGACCCTAGAGACCCTATAGAGACCCTAGAGAGACCCTAGAGACCCTATAGAGACCCAAGAAAGACCCTAGAGACCCTATAGAGACCCTAGGGACCCTATAGAGACACTATAGAGACCCTAGGGACCCTATAGAGACCCTATAGAGACACTAGAGGCCCTATAGAGACCCTATAGAGTCCCTAGAGACCCTATAGAGACCCTAGGGAACCTATAGAGACCCTAGGAACCCTATAGAGACCCTATAGAGACCCTAGGGACCCCTATAGAGTCACTAGGAACCCTATAGAGACCCTATAGAGACCCTAGGGACCCTATAGAGACCCTATAGAGACCCTAGAGAAACTATAGAGACCCTATAGAGACCCTATAGAGACCCTAGGGACCCTATAGAGACCCTATAGAGACGCTAGAGACCCTATAGAGACCCTATAGAGACCCTAGGAACCCTATAGACACCGTATAGAGACCCTAGAGACACTATAGAGACCCTATAGAGACCCTAGAGACCCTAGAGAGACCCTAGAGAGACCCTAGAGACCTATAGACACCCTAGAGAGACCCTAGAGACCCTATAGAGACCCTAGAGAGACCCTAGAGACCCTATAGAGACCCTAGGGACCCTATAGAGACCCTATAGAGGCCCTAGAAACCCTATAGAGACCCTATAGAGACCCTAGGAAACCCTATAGAGAACGTATAGAGACCCTAGAGACCCTATAGAGACCCTAGAGAGACCCTAGAGACCCTATAGAGACCCTAGAGAGACCCTAGAGACCCTATAGAGACCCTAGGGACCCTATAGAGACACCTATAGAGACCCTAGGGACCCTATAGAGACCCTATAGAGACACTAGAGGCCCTATAGAGACCCTATAGAGTCCCTAGAGACCCTATAGAGACCCTAGGGAACCTATAGAGACCCTAGGAACCCTATAGAGACCCTATAGAGACCCTAGAGAGACCCTAGAGACCCTATTGAGACCCTATAGAACCCTAGAGACCCTATAGAGGACCCTATAGAGACCCTAGGAACCCTATAGAGACCCTATAGAGACCCTAGGGACCATATAGAGACCCTATAGAGACACTAGAGACCCTATAGAGACCCTATAGAGACCCTAGAGACCCTATAGAGACCCTAGGGAACCTATAGAGACCCTAGAGACCTATAGAGACCCTATAGAGACCCTAGGGAACCTATAGAGACCCTAGGAACCCTATAGAGACCCTATAGAGACCCTAGGGACCCTATAGAGACCCTAGGAACCCTATAGAGACCCTATAGAGACCCTAGGAACCCTATAGAGACCCTATAGAGACACTAGGGACCCTATAGAGACCCTAGGAACCCTATAGAGACCCTATAGAGACCCTTGGGACCCTATAGAGACCCTATAGAGACCCTAGGAACCCTATAGAGACCCTAGAGAGACCCTAGAGACCCTATAGAGACCATAGAGAGACCCTAGAGACCCTAGAGAGGACCCTAGAGAACCTATAGAGACCCTAGGGACCCTATAGAGACCCTAGGAACCCTATAGAGACCCTATAGAGACCCTAGGGACCCTATAGAGACCCTAGAGAGACCCTAGAGACCCTATAGAGACCCTAGGGACCCTATAGAGACCCTATAGAGACACTAGAGGCCCTATAGAGACACTATAGAGGCCCTAGAGACTCTATAGAGACCCTAGGGAACCTATAGAGACCTCTAGGAACCCTATAGAGACCCTATAGAGACCCTAGGGACCCTATAGAGTCCCTATAGTGACCCTAGAGACCCTATAGAGACCCTAGGGACCCTATAGAGACCCTAGGGACCCTATAGAGACCCTATAGAGACCCTATAGAGACCCTAGGGACCCTATAGAGATCCTATAGAGACACTAGAGACCCTATAGAGACCCTGTGGAGACCCTAGGAAACCTATAGAGACCGTATAGAGACCTAGAGACCCTATAGAGACCCTAGAGAGACCCTAGAGACCCTATAGAGACCCTAGAGAGACCTTAGAGACCCATAGAGACCCTAGGGACCCTATAGAGACCCTAGGAACCCTATAGAGACCCTATAGAGACCCTAGGGACCCTATAGAGGACCCTATAGAGGCCCTAGAGACCCTATAGAGACACTATAGAGACCCTAGGAACCCTATAGAGACCGTATAGAGACCCTAGAGACCCTATAGAGACCCTAGAGAGACCCTAAAGACCCTATAGAGACCCTAGAGAGACCCTAGAGACCCTAGAGAGACCCTAGAGAGACACTAGAGACCCTATAGTGACCCTAGGGACCCTATAGAGACCCTATAGAGACCCTAGGGACCCTATAGAGACCCTATAGAGACACTAGAGGCCCTATAGAGACCCAATAGAGGCCCTAGAGACCCTAGAGAGACCCTAGGGAACCTATAGAGACCCTATAGAGACCCTAGGGACCCTATAGAGTCCCTACAGTGACCCTAGAGACCCTATAGAGACCCTAGGGACCCTATAGAGACCCTATAGAGACACTAGAGACCCTATAGAGACCCTATAGAGACCCTAGGAACCCTATAGAGACCCTATAGAGACCCTAGGGACCCTATAGAGTCCCTATAGTGACCCTAGAGACCCTATAGAGACCCTAGGGACCCTATAGAGGACCCTATAGAGTCACTAGAGACCCTATAGAGACCCTATAGAGACCCTAGGAGAGACCCTAGAGACCCTATAGAGACCATAGAGAGACACTAGAGACCCTATAGAGACCCTATGGACCCTATAGAGGACCCTATAGAGACACTAGAGACACTATAGAGACCCTATAGAGACCCTAGAGACCCTATAGAGACCCTTGAGAGACCCTATGAGACCCTATAGAGACCCTAGGGACCCTATAGAGACTCTAGGAACCCTATAGAGACCCTATAGAGACCCTAGAGAGACCCTAGAGACCCTATAGAGACCCTAGGGACCCTATAGAGACCCTAGGAACCCTATAGAGAAACTATAGAGACCCTAGAGACCCTATAGACACCCTAGAGAGACCCTAGAGACCATATAGAGACCCTAGAGAGACCCTAGAGACCCCTATAGAGACCCTAGGGACCCTATAGAGACCCTAGGAACCCTATAGAGACCCTATAGAGACCCTAGGGACCCTATAGAGACCCTATAGAGGCCCTAGAAACCCTATAGAGACCCTATAGAGACCCTAGGAACCCTATAGAGACCGTATAGAGACCCTAGAGACCCCTATAGAGACCCTAGAGAGACCCTAGAGACCCTATAGAGACACTAGAGAGACCCTAGAGACCCTATAGAGACCCTAGGGACCCTATAGAGACCCTATAGAGACCCTAGGGACCCTATAGAGACCGCATAGGAACACTAGAGGCCCTATAGAGACCCTATAGAGGCCCTAGAGACCCCTATAGAGACACTAGGGAACCTATAGAGACCCTAGGAACCCTATAGAGACCCTATAGAGACCCTAGGGACCCTATAGAGTCCCTATAGTGACCCTAGAGACCCTATAGAGACCCTAGGGACCCTATAGAGAACCTAGGGGACCCTATAGAGACCCTATAGAGACCCTATAGAGACCCTAGGGACCCTATAGAGATCCTATAGAGACACTAGAGACCCTATAGAGACCCTATAGAGACCCTAGGAAACCTATAGAGACCGTATAGAGACCCTAGAGACCCTATAGAGACCCTATAGAGACCCTAGAGACCCTATAGAGACCCTAGAGAGACCCTAGAGACCCTATAGAGACCCTAGGAACCCTATAGAGACCCTATAGACACCCTAGGGACCCTATAGAGACCCTAGGAACCCTATAGAGACCCTATAGAGACCCTAGGGACCCTATAGAGACCCTATAGAGACCCTAGAGACCCTATAGAGACCCTATAGAGACCCTAGGAACCCTATAGAGACCCTATAGAGACCATAGGGACCCTATAGAGACCCTATAGAGACACTAGAGACCCTATAGAGACCCTATAGAGACCCTGGAGACCCTATAGAGACCCTAGGGAACCTATAGAGACCCTAGGAACCCTATAGAGACCCTATAGAGACCCTAGGGATCCTATAGAGACCCTATAGAGACCCTAGGGACCCTATAGAGATCCTATAGAGACATTAGAGACTCTATAGAGACCCAAGAGACCCTATACAGACCCTAGAGAGACCCTAGAGACCCTATAGAGACCCTAGGAACCCTATAGAGACCCTATAGAGACACTAGAGACCCTATAGAGACCCTATAGAGACCCTAGAGACCCTATAGAGACCCTAGGGACCCTATAGAGACCCTAGGAACCCTATAGAGACCCTATAGAGACCCTAGAGACCCTATAGAGACCCTATAGAGACCCTAGGAACCCTATAGAGACAGTATAGAGACCCTAGAGACCCTATAGAAACCCTATAGAGACCCTAGAGACCCTATAGAGACCCTAGAGAGACCCTAGAGACCCTATAGAGACCCTAGAGAGACCCTAGAGACCCTATAGAGACCCTAGGACCCTATAGAGACCCTAGGAACCCTATAGAGACCCTATAGAGACCCTAGGGACCCTATAGAGACCCTAGGAACCCTATAGAGACCGTATAGAGACCCTAGAGAGCCTATAGAGACCCTATAGAGACCCTATAGAGACCCTAGGAACCCTATAGAGACCTCATAGAGACCCTAGGGACCCTATAGAGACCCTAGGAACCCTATAGAGACCCTATAGAGACCCTAGGGACCCTATAGAGACCCTAGAGACCCTACAGAGACCCTATAGAGACCCTAGGGACACTATAGAGACCCTAGGAACCCTATAGAGACCCTATAGAGACCCTAGAGACCCTATAGACACCCTAGAGAGACACTAGAGTCCCTATAGAGACCCAATAGAGACCCTAGAGACACTATAGAGACCCTAGGAACCCTATAGAGACCCTATAGAGGCCCTAGAGACCCTATAGAGACCCTATAGAGACCCTAGGAACCCTATAGAGACCGTATAGAGACACTAGAGACACTATAGAGACCCTAGAGAGACCCTAGAGACCCTATAGAGACCCTAGAGAGACCCTAAAGACCCTATAGATACCCTAGGGACCCTATAGAGACCCTATAGAGACACTAGAGGCCCTATAGAGACCCTATAGAGGCCCTAGAGACCCTATAGAGACCCTAGGGAACCTATAGAGACCCTAGGAACCCTATAGAGACCCTATAGAGACCCTGGGGACCCTATAAAGTCCCTATAGTGACCCTAGGAACCCTATAGAGACCCTATAGAGACCCTATAGAGACCCTAGGGACCCTATAGAGACCCTATAGAGACACTAGAGACCATATAGAGACCCTATAGAGACCCTAGAAACCTATAGAGACCGTATAGAGACCCTAGAGACCCTATAGAGACCCTATAGAGACCCTAGAGACCCTATAGAGACCCTAGAGAGACCCTAGAGACCCTATAGAGACCCTAGAGAGACCTTAGAGACCCTATAGAGGACCCTAGGGACCCTATAGAGACCCTAGGAACCCTATAGAGACCCTATAGAGACCCTAGGGACCCTATAGAGACCCTATAGAGACACTAGAGACCCTATAGAGACACTATAGAGACCCTAGGGACCCTATAGAGAGCCTAGGAACCCTATAGAGAACCTATAGAGACCCTACGGACCCTATAGAGACCCTAGGAACCCTATAGAGACCCTAGAGACCCTATAGAGACCCTATAGAGACCCAAGGGACCCTATAGAGGACCCTATAGAGACACTAGAGGCCCTATAGAGACCCTATTGAGGCCCTAGAGACCCTATAGAGACCCTAGGGAACCTATAGAGACCCTAGGAACCCTATAGAGACCCCTATAGAGACCCTGGGGACCCTATAGAGTCCCCTATAGTGACCCTAGAGACCCTATAGAGACCCTAGAGAGACGCTAGGGACCCTATAGAGACCCTAGGAACCCTATAGAGACCCTAGGGACCCTATAGAGACCCTATAGAGACCCTAGAGACCCTATAGAGACCCTATAGAGACCCTAGGGACCCTATAGAGACCCTATAGCGACCGTATAGAGACCTAGAGACACTATAGAGACCCTAGGGAACCTATAGAGACCCTATAGAGACCCTTGGGACCCTATAGAGACCCTATAGAGACCCTAGAGACCCCTATAGAGACCCTATAGAGACCCTAGGGACACTATAGAGACCCTAGGAACCCTATAGAGACCGTATAGAGACACTAGAGACAATATAGAGACCCTAGAGAGACCCTAGAGACCCTATAGAGACCCTAGGGACCCTATAGAGACCCTATAGAGACCCTAGGGACCCTATAGAGACCCTATAGAGACACTAGAGGCCCTATAGAGACCCTATAGAGGCCCTAGAGACCCTATAGAGACCTAGGGAACCTATAGAGACCCTAGGAACCCTATAGAGACCCCTATAGAGACCCTAGGGACCCTATAGAGTCCCTATAGTGACCCTAGAGACCCTATAGAGACCCTAGGGACCCTATAGAGACACTAGGAACCCTATAGAGACCCTATAGAGACCCTATAGAGACCCTAGGGACCCTATAGAGACCCTAGAGAGACCCTAGAGACCCTATAGGGACCCTAGAGAGACCTTAGAGACCCTATAGAGACCCTAGGGACCCTATAGAGACCCTAGGAACCCTATAGAGACCCTATAGAGACCCTAGGGATCCTATAGAGACCCTATAGAGACCCTAGGGACCCTATACAGACCCTATAGAGACCCTAGAGACCCTATAGAGACCCTAGGAACCCTATAGAGACCCTATAGAGACCCTAGGGACACTATAGAGACCCTATAGAGACCCTAGGGACCCTATAGAGACCCTATAGAGACACTAGAGACCCTATAGAGACCCTATAGAGACCCTAGAGACCCTATAGAGACCCTAGGGACCCTATAGAGACCCTATAGAGACCCTAGAGACCCTATAGAGACCCTAGGGACCCTATAGAGACCCTAGGAACCCTATAGAGACCCTAGAGAGACCCTAGAGACACTATAGAGACCCTAGGACCATATAGAGACCCTATAGAGGCCCTAGAGACCCTATAGAGACCCTATAGAGACCCTAGGAACCCTATAGAGACCGTATAGAGACCCTAGAGACCCTATAGAGACCCTAGAGAGACCCTAGAGACACTATAGAGACCCTAGAGACCCTATAGAGACCCTAGAGACCTTAGAGACCCTATAGAGACCCTAGGGACCCTATAGAGACCCTAGGAACCCCATAGAGACCCTATAGAGACCCTAGGGACCCTATAGAGACACTATAGAGACCCTAGGGACCCTATAGAGACCCTAGGAACCCTATAGAGACCCTATAGAGACCCTACGGACCCTATAGAGACCCTAGGAACCCTATAGAGACCCTAGGAACCCCTATAGAGACCTTATAGAGACCCTAGGGATCCTATAGAGACCCTATAGAGACCCTAGGGACCCTATAGAGATCCTATAGAGACACTAGAGACCCTATAGAGACCCAAGAGACCCTATAGAGACCCTAGAGAGCCCTAGAGACCCTATAGAGACCCTAGGAACCCTATAGAGACGCTATAGAGACTCTAAGGACCCTATAGAGACCCTAGGAACCCCATAGAGACCCTATAGAGACCCTAGGGAAACTATAGAGACCCTATAGAGACCCTAGGGACCCTATAGAGACCCTATAGAGACACTAGAGACCCTATAGAGACCCTATAGAGACCCTATAGAGACCCTAGAGACCCTATAGAGACCCTATAGAGACCCTATAGAGACCCTAGGGACCCTATAGAGACCCTATAGAGACCCAAGAGACCCTATAGAGACCCTAGAGAGACCCTAGAGACCCTACAGAGACCCTAGAGAGACCCTAGAGACCCTATAGAGACCCTAGGAACCCTATAGAGACCCTATAGAGAACCTAGGGACCCTATAGAGACACTAGGAACCCTATAGAGACCCTAGGAACCCCTATAGAGACCCTATAGAGACCCTAGGGACCCTATAGAGACCCTATAGAGAACCTAGAGACCCTATAGAGACCCTATAGAGAACCTATGGAGACCCTATGGACCCTATAGAGACCCCTATAGAGACCCTATAGAGACCCTAGAGACCCTACAGAGACCCTAGAGAGACCCTAGAGACCCTATAGAGACCCTAGGGACCCTATAGAGACCCTAGGAACCCTATAGAGACCCTATAGAGACCCTAGGGACCCTATAGAGACCCTATAGAGGCCCTAGAGACCCTATAGAGACCCTATAGAGACCCTAGGAACCCTATAGAGAACGTATAGAGACCCTAGAGACCCTATAGAGACCCTAGAGAGACCCTAGAGACCCTATAGAGACCCTAGAGAGACCCTAGAGACCCTATAGAGACCCTAGGGACCCTATAGAGACCCTATAGAGACCCTAGGGACCCTATAGAGACCCTATAGAGACACTAGAGGCCCTATAGAGACCCTATAGAGGCCCTAGATACCCTATAGAGACACTAGGGAACCTATAGAGACCCAAGGACCCTATAGAGACCCCTATAGAGACCCTAGGGACCCATTAGAGTCCCTATAGTGACCCTAGAGACCCTATAGAGACCCTAGGGACCCCTATAGAGACCCTAGGAACCCTGTAGAGACCCTATAGAGACCCTATAGAGACCCTAGGGACCCTATAGAGACCCTATAGAGACACTAGAGACCCTATAGAGACCCTATAGAGACCCTAGGAAACCTATAGACACCGTATAGAGACCCTAGAGAACCTATAGAGACCCTATAGAGACCCTAGACACCCTATAGAGACCCTAAGGAGACCCTAGAGACCCTATAGAGACCCTAGAGAGACCTTAGAGACCCTATAGAGACCCTATAGAGACCCTATAGAGACCCTAGGAACCCTATAGAGACCCTAGGGACCCTATAGAGACCCTATAGAGACCACTAGAGACCCTATAGAGACCCTATAGAGACCCTATAGAGACCCTAGGAACCCTATAGAGTCCCTAGGGAACCTATAGAGACACTAGGAACCCTATAGAGACCCTATAGAGACCCTAGGGACCCTATAGAGACCCTAGAGAGACCCTAGAGACCATATAGAGACCCTATAGAGACCCTAGGAACCCTATAGAGACCCTATAGAGACCCTAGGAACCCTATAGAGACCCTAGGGACCCTATAGAGATCCTATAGAGACACTAGAGACCCTATAGAGACCCAAGAGACCCTATAGAGACCCTAGAGAGACCCTAGAGACCCTATAGAGACCCTAGGAACCCTATAGAGACGCTATAGAGACTCTAAGGACCCTATAGAGACCCTAGGAACCCTATAGAGACCCTATAGAGACCCTAGGGAAACTATAGAGACCCTATAGAGACCCCTAGGGACCCTATAGAGACCCTATAGAGACACTAGAGACCCTATAGAGACCCTATAGAGACCCTAGAGACCCTATAGAGACCCTATAGAGACCCTATAGAGACCCTAGGGACCCTATAGAGACCCTATAGAGACCCAAGAGACCCTATAGAGACCCTAGAGAGACCCTAGAGACCCTACAGAGACCCTAGAGAGACCCTAGAGACCCTATAGAGACCCTAGGAACCCTATAGAGACCCTATAGAGAACCTAGGGACCCTATAGAGACCCTAGGAACCCTATAGAGACCCTAGGAACCCTATAGAGACCCTATAGAGACCCTAGGGACCCTATAGAGACCCTATAGAGAACCTAGAGACCCTATAGAGACCCTATAGAGACCCTATAGAGACCCTATGGACCCTATAGAGACCCTATAGAGACCCTATAGAGACCCTAGAGACCCTACAGAGACCCTAGAGAGACCCTAGAGACCCTATAGAGACCCCTAGGGACCCTATAGAGACCCTAGGAACCCTATAGAGACCCTATAGAGACCCTAGGGACCCTATAGAGACCCTATAGAGGCCCTAGAGACCCTATAGAGACCCTATAGAGGACCCTAGGAACCCTATAGAGAACGTATAGAGACCCTAGAGACCCTATAGAGACCCTAGAGAGACCCTAGAGACCCTATAGAGACCCTAGAGAGACCCTAGAGACCCTATAGAGACCCTAGGGACCCTATAGAGACCCTATAGAGACCCTAGGGACCCTATAGAGACCCTATAGAGACACTAGAGGCCCTATAGACACCCTATAGAGGCCCTAGATACCCTATAGAGACACTAGGGAACCTATAGAGACCCTAGGAACCCTATAGAGACCCTATAGAGGACCCTAGGGACCCATTAGAGTCCCTATAGTGACCCTAGAGACCCTATAGAGACCCTAGGGACCCTATAGAGACCCTAGGAACCCTGTAGAGACCCTATAGAGACCCTATAGAGACCCTAGGGACCCTATAGAGACCCTATAGAGACACTAGAGACCCTATAGAGACCCTATAGAGACCCTAGGAAACCTATAGACACCGTATAGAGACCCTAGAGAACCTATAGAGACCCTATAGAGACCCTAGACACCCTATAGAGACCCTAAGGAGACCCTAGAGGACCCTATAGAGACCCTAGAGAGACCTTAGAGACCCTATAGAGACCCCTATAGAGACCCTATAGAGACCCTAGGAACCTATAGAGACCCTAGGGACCCTATAGAGACCCTATAGAGACACTAGAGACCCTATAGAGACCCTATAGAGACCCTATAGAGACCCTAGGAACCCTATAGAGTCCCTAGGGAACCTATAGAGACACTAGGAACCCTATAGAGACCCTATAGAGACCCTAGGGACCATATAGAGACCCTATAGAGACCCTAGAGACCCTATAGAGACCCTATAGAGACCCTAGGAACCCTATAGAGACCCTATAGAGACCCTAGGGACCCTATAGAGACCCTATAGAGACACTAGAGACCCTATAGAGACCCTATAGAGACCCTAGAGACACTATAGAGACCCTAGGGAACCTATAGAGACCCTAGAGACCCTATAGAGACCCTATAGAGTCCCTAGGGAACCTATAGAGACACTAGGAACCCTATAGAGACCCTATAGAGACCCTAGGGGACCCTATAGAGACCCTATAGAGACCCTAGAGACCCTATAGAGACCCTATAGAGACCCTAGGAACCCTATAGAGACAGTATAGAGACCCTAGAGACCCTATAGAAAACCCTATAGAGACCCTAGAGACCCTATAGAGACCCTAGAGAGACCCTAGAGACCCTATAGAGACCCCTAGAGAGACCCTAGAGACCCCTATAGAGACCCTAGGGACCCTATAGAGACCCTAGGAACCCTATAGAGACCCTATAGAGACCCTAGGGACCCTATAGAGACCCTAGGAACCCTATAGAGACCGTATAGAGACCCTAGAGAGCCTATAGAGACCCTATAGAGACCCTATAGAGACCCTAGGAACCCTATAGAGACCTCATAGAGACCCTAGGGACCCTATAGAGACCCTAGGAACCCTATAGAGACCCTATAGAGACCCTAGGGACCCTATAGAGACCCTAGAGACCCTACAGAGACCCTATAGAGACCCTAGGGACACTATAGAGACCCTAGGAACCCTATAGAGACCCTATAGAGACCCTAGAGACCCTATAGACGACCCTAGAGAGACACTAGAGACCCTATAGAGACCCTATAGAGACCCTAGAGACACTATAGAGACCCTAGGAACCCTATAGAGACCCTATAGAGGCCCTAGAGACCCTATAGAGACCCTATAGAGACCCTAGGAACCCTATAGAGACCGTATAGAGACACTAGAGACACTATAGAGACCCTAGAGAGACCCTAGAGACCCTATAGAGACCCTAGAGAGACCCTAAAGACCCTATAGAGACCCTAGGGACCCTATAGAGACACTATAGAGACACTAGAGGCCCTATAGAGACCCTATAGAGGCCCTAGAGACCCTATAGAGACCCTAGGGAACCTATAGAGACCCTAGGAACCCTATAGAGACCCTATAGAGACCCTGGGGACCCTATAAAGTCCCTATAGTGACCCTAGGAACCCTATAGAGACCCTATAGAGACCCTATAGAGACCCTAGGGACCCTATAGAGACCCTATAGAGACACTAGAGACCATATAGAGACCCTATAGAGACCCTAGAAACCTATAGAGACCGTATAGAGACCCTAGGGACCCTATAGAGACCCTTTAGAGACCCTAGAGACCCTATAGAGACCCTAGAGAGACCCTAGAGACCCTATAGAGACCCTAGAGAGACCTTAGAGACCCTATAGAGACCCTAGGGACCCTATAGAGACCCTAGGAACCCTATAGAGACACTATAGAGACCCTAGGGACCCTATAGAGACCCTATAGAGACACTAGAGACCCTATAGAGACACTATAGAGACCCTAGGGACCCTATAGAGAGCCTAGGAACCCTATAGAGAACTTATAGAGACCCTACGGACCCTATAGAGACCCTAGAACCCTATAGAGACCCCTAGAGACCCTATAGAGACCCTATAGAGACCCAAGGACCCTATAGAGACCCTATAGAGACACTAGAGGCCCTATAGAGACCCTATAGAGGCCCTAGAGACCCTATAGAGACCCTAGGGAACCTATAGAGACCCTAGGAACCCTATAGAGACCCTATAGAGACCCTGGGGACCCTATAGAGTCCCTATAGTGACCCTAGAGACCCTATAGAGACCCTAGAGAGACGCTAGGGACCCTATAGAGACCCTAGGAACCCTATAGAGACCCTAGGGACCCTATAGAGACCCTATAGAGACCCTAGGGACCCTATAGAGACCCTATAGCGACCGTATAGAGACCCTAGAGACACTATAGAGACCCCTAGGGAACCTATAGAGACCCTATAGAGACCCTTGGGACCCTATAGAGACCCTATAGAGACCCTAGAGACCCTATAGAGACCCTATAGAGACCCTAGGGACACTATAGAGACCTAGGAACCCTATAGAGACCGTATAGAGACACTAGAGACAATATAGAGACCCTAGAGAGACCCTAGAGACCCTATAGAGACCCTAGGGACCCTATAGAGACCCTATAGAGACCCTAGGGACCCTATAGAGACCCTATAGAGACACTAGAGGCCCTATAGAGACCCTATAGAGGCCCTAGAGACCCTATAGAGACCCTAGGGAACCTATAGAGACCCTAGGAACCCTATAGAGAACCTATAGAGACCCTAGGGACCCTATAGAGTCCCTATAGTGACCCTAGAGACCCTATAGAGACCCTAGGGACCCTATAGAGACCCTAGGAACCCTATAGAGACCCTATAGAGACCCTATAGAGACCCTAGGGACCCTATAGAGACCCTAGAGAGACCCTAGAGACCCTATAGAGACCCTAGAGAGACCTTAGAGACCCTATAGAGACCCTAGGGACCCTATAGAGACCCTAGGAACCCTATAGAGACCCTATAGAGACCCTAGGATCCTATAGAGACCCTATAGAGACCCTAGGGACCCTATACAGACCCTATAGAGACCGCTAGAGACCCTATAGAGACCCTAGGAACCCTATAGAGACCCTATAGAGACCCTAGGGACACTATAGAGACCCTATAGAGACCCTAGGGACCCTATAGAGACCCTATAGAGACACTAGAGACCCTATAGAGACCCTATAGAGACCCTAGAGACCCTATAGAGACCCTAGGGACCCTATAGAGACCCCTATAGAGACCCTAGAGACCCTATAGAGACCCTAGGGACCCTATAGAGACCCTAGGGACCCTATAGAGACCCTAGAGAGACCCTAGAGACACTATAGAGACCCTAGGGACCCTATAGAGACCCTATAGAGGCCCTAGAGACCCTATAGAGACCCTATAGAGACCCTAGGAACCCTATAGAGACCGTATAGAGACCCTAGAGACCCTATAGAGACCCTAGAGAGACCCTAGAGACCCTATAGAGACCCTAGAGACCCTATAGAGACCCTAGAGAGACCTTAGAGACCCTATAGAGACCCTAGGGACCCTATAGAGACCCTAGGAACCCTATAGAGGACCCTATAGAGACCCTAGGGACCCTATAGAGACACTATAGAGACCCTAGGGACCCTATAGAGACCCTAGGAACCCTATAGAGACCCTATAGAGACCCTACGGACCCTATAGAGACCCTAGGAACCCTATAGAGACCCTAGGAACCCTATAGAGACCTTATAGAGACCCTAGGGATCCTATAGAGACCCTATAGAGACCCTAGGGACCCTATAGAGATCCTATAGAGACACTAGAGACCCTATAGAGACCCAAGAGACCCTATAGAGACCCTAGAGAGACCCTAGAGACCCTATAGAGACCCTAGGAACCCTATAGAGACGCTATAGAGACTCTAAGGACCCTATAGAGACCCTAGGAACCCTATAGAGACCCCTATAGAGACCCTAGGGAAACTATAGAGACCCTATAGAGACCCTAGGGACCCTATAGAGACCCTATAGAGACACTAGAGACCCTATAGAGACCCTATAGAGACCCTATAGAGACCCTAGAGACCCTATAGAGACCCTATAGAGACCCTATAGAGACCCTAGGGACCCTATAGAGACCCTATAGAGACCCAAGAGACCCCTATAGAGACCCTAGAGAGACCCTAGAGACCCTACAGAGACCCTAGAGAGACCCTAGAGACCCTATAGAGACCCTAGGAACCCTATAGAGACCCTATAGAGAACCTAGGGACCCTATAGAGACACTAGGAACCCTATAGAGACCCTAGGAACCCTATAGAGACCCTATAGAGACCCTAGGGACCCTATAGAGACCCTATAGAGAACCTAGAGACCCTATAGAGACCCTATAGAGAACCTATGGAGACCCTATGGACCCTATAGAGACCCTATAGAGACCCTATAGAGACCCTAGAGACCCTACAGAGACCCTAGAGAGACCCCTAGAGACCCTATAGAGACCCTAGGGACCCTATAGAGACCCTAGGAACCCTATAGAGACCCTATAGAGACCCTAGGGACCCTATAGAGACACTATAGAGGCCCTAGAGACCCTATAGAGACCCTATAGAGACCCTAGGAACCCTATAGAGAACGTATAGAGACCCTAGAGACCCTATAGGGACCCTAGAGAGACCCTAGAGACCCTATAGAGACCCTAGAGAGACCCTAGAGACCCTATAGAGACCCTAGGGACCCTATAGAGACCCTATAGAGACCCTAGGGACCCTATAGAGACCCTATAGAGACACTAGAGGCCCCTATAGAGACCCTATAGAGGCCCTAGATACCCTATAGAGACACTAGGGAACCTATAGAGACCCAAGGAACCCTATAGAGACCCTATAGAGACCCTAGGGACCCATTAGAGTCCCTATAGTGACCCTAGAGACCCTATAGAGACCCTAGGGACCCTATAGAGACCCCTAGGAACCCTGTAGAGACCCTATAGAGACCCTATAGAGACCCTAGGGACCCTATAGAGACCCTATAGAGACACTAGAGACCCTATAGAGACCCTATAGAGACCCTAGGAAACCTATAGACAACCGTATAGAGACCCTAGAGAACCTATAGAGACCCTATAGAGACCCTAGACACCCTATAGAGACCCTAAGGAGACCCTAGAGACCCTATAAGAGACCCTAGAGAGACCTTAGAGACCCTATAGAGACCCTATAGAGACCCTATAGAGACCCTAGGAAACCCTATAGAGACCCTAGGGACCCCTATAGAGACCCTATAGAGACACTAGAGACCCTATAGAGACCCTATAGAGACCCTATAGAGACCCTAGGAACCCTATAGAGTCCCTAGGGAACCTATAGAGACACTAGGAACCCTATAGAGACCCTATAGAGACCCCTAGGGACCCTATAGAGACCCTATAGAGACCCTAGAGACCATATAGAGACCCTATAGAGACCCTAGGAACCCTATAGAGACCCTATAGAGACCCTAGGAACCCTATAGAGACCCTAGGGACCCTATAGAGATCCTATAGAGACACTAGAGAC
The DNA here is from genome assembly GCF_037157495.1 of Lathamus discolor. Lineage (NCBI taxonomy): Eukaryota > Metazoa > Chordata > Aves > Psittaciformes > Psittacidae > Lathamus > Lathamus discolor. Next base: position 4,941 of record NW_027069228.1, on the reverse strand, counting down.
CCTATAGAGACCCAAGAGACCCTATAGAGACCCTATAGAGACCCTAGAGACCCTATAGAGACCCTAGGAACCCTATAGAGACGCTATAGAGACTCTAAGGACCCTATAGAGACCCTAGGAACCCTATAGAGACCCTATAGAGACCCTAGGGAAACTATAGAGACCCTATAGAGACCCTAGGGACCCTATAGAGACCCTATAGAGACACTAGAGACCCTATAGAGACCCTATAGAGACCCTAGAGACCCTATAGAGACCCTATAGAGACCCTATAGAGACCCTAGGGACCCTATAGAGACCCTATAGAGACCCAAGAGGACCCTATAGAGACCCTAGAGAGACCCTAGAGACCCTACAGAGACCCTAGAGAGACCCTAGAGACCCTATAGAGACCCTAGGAACCCTATAGAGACCCTATAGAGAACCTAGGGACCCTATAGAGACCCTAGGAACCCTATAGAGACCCTAGGAACCCTATAGAGACCCTATAGAGACCCTAGGGACCCTATAGAGACCCTATAGAGAACCTAGAGACCCTATAGAGACCCTATAGAGACCCTATAGAGACCCTATGGACCCTATAGAGACCCTATAGAGACCCTATAGAGACCCTAGAGACACTACAGAGACCCTAGAGAGACCCTAGAGACCCTATAGAGACCCTAGGGACCCTATAGAGACCCTAGGAACCCTATAGAGACCCTATAGAGACCCTAGGGACCCTATAGAGACCCTATAGAGGCCCTAGAGACCCTATAGAGACCCTATAGAGACCCTAGGAACCCTATAGAGAACGTATAGAGACCCTAGAGACCCTATAGAGACCCTAGAGAGACCCTAGAGACCCTATAGAGACCCTAGAGAGACCCTAGAGACCCTATAGAGACCCTAGGGACCCTATAGAGACCCTATAGAGACCCTAGGGACCCTATAGAGACCCTATAGAGACACTAGAGGCCCTATAGAGACCCTATAGAGGCCCTAGATACCCTATAGAGACACTAGGGAACCTATAGAGACCCTAGGAACCCTATAGAGACCCTATAGAGACCCTAGGGACCCATTAGAGTCCCTATAGTGACCCTAGAGACCCTATAGAGACCCTAGGGGACCCTATAGAGACCCTAGGAACCCTGTAGAGACCCCTATAGAGACCCTATAGAGACCCTAGGACCCTATAGAGACCCTATAGAGACACTAGAGACCCTATAGAGACCCTATAGAGACCCTAGGAAACCTATAGACACCGTATAGAGACCCTAGAGAACCTATAGAGACCCTATAGAGACCCTAGACACCCTATAGAGACCCTAAGGAGACCCTAGAGACCCTATAGAGACCCTAGAGAGACCTTAGAGACCCTATAGAGACCCTATAGAGACCCTATAGAGACCCTAGGAACCCTATAGAGACCCTAGGGACCCTATAGAGACCCCTATAGAGACACTAGAGACCCCTATAGAGACCCTATAGAGACCCTATAGAGACCCTAGGAACCCTATAGAGTCCCTAGGGAACCTATAGAGACACTAGGAACCCTATAGAGACCCTACAGAGACGCTAGGGACCCTATAGAGACCCTATAGAGACCCTAGAGACCCTATAGAGACCCTATAGAGACCCTAGGAACCCTATAGAGACCCTATAGAGACCCTAGGGACCCTATAGAGACCCTATAGAGACACTAGAGACCCTATAGAGACCCTATAGAGACCCTAGAGACACTATAGAGACCCTAGGGAACCTATAGAGACCCTAGAGACCCTATAGAGACCCTATAGAGTCCCTAGGGGAACCTATAGAGACACTAGAGACCCTATAGAGACCCTATAGAGACCCTATAGAGACCCTAGGAACCCTATAGAGTCCCTAGGGAACCTATAGAGACACTAGGAACCCTATAGAGACCCTATAGAGACCCTAGGGACCCTATAGAGACCCTATAGAGACCCTAGAGACCCTATAGAGACCCTATAGAGACCCTAGGAACCCTATAGAGACCCTATAGAGACCCTAGGGACCCTATAGAGACCCTATAGAGACACTAGAGACCCTATAGAGACCCTATAGAGACCCTTAGAGACACTATAGAGACCCTAGGGAACCTATAGAGACCCTAGAGACCCTATAGAGACCCTATAGAGTCCCTAGGGAACCTATAGAGACACTAGGAACCCTATAGAGACCCTATAGAGACCCTAGGGACCCTATAGAGACCCTATAGAGACCCTAGAGACCCTATAGAGACCCTATAGAGACCCTAGGAACCCTATAGAGGACAGTATAGAGACCCTAGAGGACCCTATAGAAACCCTATAGAGACCCTAGAGACCCTATAGAGACCCTAGAGAGACCCTAGAGACCCTATAGAGACCCTAGAGAGACCCTAGAGACCCTATAGAGACCCTAGGGACACTATAGAGACCCTAGGAACCCTATAGAGACCCTATAGAGACCCTAGGGACCCTATAGAGACCCTAGGAACCCTATAGAGACCGTATAGAGACCCTAGAGAGCCTATAGAGACCCTATAGAGACCCTATAGAGACCCTAGGAACCCTATAGAGACCTCATAGAGACCCTAGGGACCCTATAGAGACCCTAGGAACCCTATAGAGACCCTATAGAGACCCTAGGGACCCTATAGAGACCCTAGAGACCCTACAGAGACCCCTATAGAGACCCTAGGGACACTATAGAGACCCTAGGAACCCTATAGAGACCCTATAGAGACCCTAGAGACCCTATAGACACCCTAGAGAGACACTAGAGACCCCTATAGAGACCCTATAGAGACCCTAGAGACACTATAGAGACCCTAGGAACCCTATAGAGACCCTATAGAGGCCCTAGAGACCCTATAGAGACCCTATAGAGACCCTAGGAACCCTATAGAGACCGTATAGAGACACTAGAGACACTATAGAGACCCTAGAGAGACCCTAGAGACCCTATAGAGACCCTAGAGAGACCCTAAAGACCCTATAGAGACCCTAGGGACCCTATAGAGACCCTATAGAGACACTAGAGGCCCTATAGAGACCCTATAGAGGCCCTAGAGACCCTATAGAGACCCTAGGGAACCTATAGAGACCCTAGGAACCCTATAGAGACCCTATAGAGACCCTGGGGACCCTATAAAGTCCCTATAGTGACCCTAGGAACCCTATAGAGACCCTATAGAGACCCTATAGAGACCCTAGGGACCCTATAGAGACCCTATAGAGACACTAGAGACCATATAGAGACCCTATAGAGACCCTAGAAACCTATAGAGACCGTATAGAGACCCTAGAGACCCTATAGAGACCCTATAGAGACCCTAGAGACCCCTATAGAGACCCTAGAGAGACCCTAGAGACCCTATAGAGACCCTAGAGAGACCTTAGAGACCCTATAGAGACCCTAGGGACCCTATAGAGACCCTAGGAACCCTATAGAGACCCTATAGAGACCCTAGGGACCCTATAGAGACCCTATAGAGACACTAGAGACCCTATAGAGACACTATAGAGACCCTAGGGACCCTATAGAGAGCCTAGGAACCCTATAGAGAACCTATAGAGACCCTACGGACCCTATAGAGACCCTAGGAACCCTATAGAGACCCTAGAGACCCTATAGAGACCCTATAGAGACCCAAGGGACCCTATAGAGACCCTATAGAGACACTAGAGGCCCTATAGAGACCCTATAGAGGCCCTAGAGACCCTATAGAGACCCTAGGGAACCTATAGAGACCCTAGGAACCCTATAGAGACCCTATAGAGACCCTGGGGACCCTATAGAGTCCCTATAGTGACCCTAGAGACCTATAGAGACCCTAGAGAGACGCTAGGGACCCTATAGAGACCCTAGGAACCCTATAGAGACCCTAGGGACCCTATAGAGACCCTATAGAGACCCTAGAGACCCTATAGAGGACCCTATAGAGACCCCTAGGGACCCTATAGAGACCCTATAGCGACCGTATAGAGACCCTAGAGACACTATAGAGACCCTAGGGAACCTATAGAGACCCTATAGAGACCCTTGGGACCCTATAGAGACCCTATAGAGACCCTAGAGACCCTATAGAGACCCTATAGAGACCCTAGGGACACTATAGAGACCCTAGGAACCCTATAGAGACCGTATAGAGACACTAGAGGCAATATAGAGACCCTAGAGAGACCCTAGAGACCCTATAGAGACCCTAGGGACCCTATAGAGACCCTATAGAGACCCTAGGGACCCTATAGAGACCCTATAGAGACACTAGAGGCCCTATAGAGACCCTATAGAGGCCCTAGAGACCCTATAGAGACCCTAGGGAACCTATAGAGACCCTAGGAACCCGTATAGAGACCCTATAGAGACCCTAGGGACCCTATAGAGTCCCTATAGTGACCCTAGAGACCCTATAGAGACCCTAGGGACCCTATAGAGACCCTAGGAACCCTATAGAGACCCTATAGAGACCCTATAGAGACCCTAGGGACCCTATAGAGACCCTAGAGAGACCCTAGAGACCCTATAGAGACCCTAGAGAGACCTTAGAGACCCTATAGAGACCCTAGGGACCCTATAGAGACCCTAGGAACCCTATAGAGACCCTATAGAGACCCTAGGGATCCTATAGAGACCCTATAGAGACCCTAGGGACCCTATACAGACCCTATAGAGACCCTAGAGACCCTATAGAGACCCTAGGAACCCTATAGAGACCCTATAGAGACCCTAGGGACACTATAGAGACCCTATAGAGACCCTAGGGACCCTATAGAGACCCTATAGAGACACTAAGAGACCCTATAGAGACCCTATAGAGACCCTAGAGACCCTATAGAGACCCTAGGGACCCTATAGAGACCCTATAGAGACCCTAGAGACCCTATAGAGACCCTAGGGACCCTATAGAGACCCTAGGGACCCTATAGAGACCCTAGAGAGACCCTAGAA